>NC_072736.1:2087738-2158240 GCF_026930045.1 Uloborus diversus | reverse complement strand
ACTGCAATCATTTACAATTCAAATTTACAAGTAAAATTCAAATTTTGAGAATAATGAGGTTTGTTATGCTTCAGTGGAGTAAATCTTATATTTTAATGCCCCAAAGTTGATGAAACTTATTTATTAAAAATGGGGCAAAAAAGATAAGTACAGAAAATATGAAATATTTATATTATTAAATGGATTTTTGCCACTTCCAAAATTATTTATAAGAAGCATAAAAATACCTTTCCTTAAAAAATAAAACAACATTAAAAGTACAAATGTGCAGGAACACTGCAGACACGTGTTTTGGCATGACAGGAATGCTTTTTTCAATGCACAAAATGTGAGCTTACGGATTTAGAGACATTCGACAAATATCTGATTTTTTTTACATTAATTTTACACTCACATTTTATGCACTGAAAAAGATGTTCCTTGTAATACAGAAACACGTGTATGCAATGCTCTTGCACATTTGTGCTTTTGAGGTGGTTTCATTTGCTAGAAGTATAGATTGATATGATTTGTTTTAATTCCAACTTGATTAATCCTACCTTTTATGTGTTTGTTTATTTTTACTTTAAAAAATAACTTATTTGTAAAATTATTGACTTAAACAAACTCTTTGAAATAATGCAGAATTAAATTTCAGCTGGAATTTTGTTTTAAAAATTATTATTTGGACATGGAGGTCTATACTACTATTCCAATGAGTTCATAATTCGTCACGTGTGTGTGTCGGTGGTATTTCTTAAAACTAGTGATGTGGATCGGGTAAATACCCAGTGGGTAGGTAAATATTTTTTGGGTATTTACCCAAAGCCTGGGTAAATACCCCAAAACTGGGTATTTTAAAAAAAAAAATGCAAAAAGTGAATGGGATTTTTTAAAAAAAATCTAAATATGAAATAATTGGTAAAACTGATACATACATATGTATTACACAGTTTGATATTTTTTATTGAAAGACTTGATGAAATTATGAAAGAAACACACCCTGAACCAAAGAATCTTTCTTTTCAATGCCATAATTGGAGAAGTATAAGCAATTGAATGATGAACTTCAGGATTTCAAAGTCACAATCTAGGTTAGTCATATCCAAAATGAAAAAAAAAAGCATGAGGGATGTTTGGAAGAATAAACTGAGAAGTTATTAAGACTATGATGTTATTTATTTAATTGCTGTTTAAGTGATAATGTGTGCAATTATAAAACAGTTTTCACATTAATAAGCAAAAAAAAAAAAAAACATTTCCAGTGTAAATCACTTTTTCTGTTGCATACAATTGAAATTGTGAAAACGATAAAACAAAGCTGTGTATTACAAGCAATGTTCGTCAAAATTCAAAACCAAGAGGTGGTGAAATCTGCTACTTTTTTAAAACTTCCAGTGAAAATCTAGATGGGGCAGTTATTTGTACTGTTTCCAAAGCTTAAAAGCTAACAAGTTTGTACTTCAAACTCTAGCAGTCAGTGAATCACAGTTGTCCAGTGAATTTAAGAAAAGGCTCCTAGATGATGAAGTTTTTTGGCTTCATGTTGATAAAATGGTTCATATTTTAGAACCAATGGTGAAGTTGATTTTATCTCTTGAGTTAAATGATCTGCAAATACATTTGGTCTATAGGCAGTTCAACAAATTACAGATTACATTACTGGAACAGCTTCCCATGTCCCCTTTTCAAAAAAATGAAGAAAGAGAAATTTTGAATAAGTTTAAAGAAAGGAAAGAATTTGGCATTGGTCCAATTCATCTTGCTGCAGATATTTTGGATCCAATGATGCAAGGCGGGGATCTGAAACCACCTGATCTGCCCAATGGTTTAACGTTTATCTATCAAGTTGTGAAGCATATGAAATTAGATAGTGTTCGACTGAAGACTGAACTTGTTCATTATAGGAAAAAGACTGGGATATGGGGAAGGAAAATATTGTGGGAAGGATTAGACAGTATGAATATTTTGTTATGGTGGAGAAATTTACGTGGAACCAGAGTAATAGTAGAAGTGGCTTTGTGAATTTTAAGTGCTCATGCCATGCAGGGACATATTACTGGGTTGTAAAGACTAGAACCTTAAAAAAATTGATGTTTGCTTTTTTTTTGTAACCAGTTAAGCTTTTTACTTTTTGTAGAATGGCTTTTTATATCTGAAATTTGGCTATCAACATTGATTAGGCATATCCAACACATTTAATGTGAATATCATATTAGATTGCTAAGTTGTTTCACACAATAATTCTTTAAATATGTGATAAAAGTACAATTTTTGGGCAAACATTTATTGTTTTGTATATGGTTGGTTATATATATACATAGTGGAATAGACAGAAAAGTATTTTTGTCGAATATAAATTTCTGAAATAAATACCCGGGTAAATACCCATTTTGGGTATTTACCTTTGGTATTTACCCCTAAAAATAAATACCCAGGTATTTTACATCACTACTCAAAACATAATTGGAACTCGGTACTCAGCCGAGTACTCTGTACTCGGCCAAAGTGCTACTTGGTACGTCTCTAATAATATACATACACACACATATAGTTATTTTGTTTAATCCGTACTTTCATTAATATGGACAACCTGGATCCTCTTTTAGTCCGGATTAATCAGGTTCTACTGCATATATATGCAATCAGTACAGAATGCAGAATCAGACTTAAGAACATTTACACACATATGTACAAAAAAGGAATTTAATTTTAAAATAAGGCCAATCATTTTGTAAGCAGTGTTTGAAGCTTCTATTAAAAGTGCAGCAGAAAATGTTGAATGGCTATTTTCCAACTATTGAAGAATTAATGAAGACTATAAAAAGCTAATAAAAATTGGCAGACCAAAGCGGACACATGCTGCTGTAAAATTTGGCACTTCACAAGCCTTGATGCTTGTTGATTCAATGGTAAAATAAGTTGAAAATATTGAAGAAACTTTTACTTTTAAGTGTCTACCGCGAAGGTAAAAATTCTCACTATAACAAGCTATTTTTTTCTATTATTATGAAAGCATTTTTATTAGAATATTTAATCCATGGAATATTTTGTTCCGTCAATTAATGTATCAAGTTTTAGTACTATCAGTAGAGGGTTAAAGCTTAAACTTAACGGAGTCCATCACTAGCAGATTAGTTGCAATAAATTAGATATACAGGGTGCGGAGAAAGTTCCCACAATTTTGTTTACAACTTTTTTTTTTTGGCGTTAAAATTGCATGTTGGCGATTTATTTGGCACATATTGTTTATTAGCATTAAATGTATTTGAGGTTTAATCATTTGTTCTTTGTTAGTTCATTGAGTTAGTGAGCTATGAATCGTGAAAATGTGCGTGTTACTGTCATTGAATTACACAAGAAGGGAATGAAAACAGCCGATACTATTCGAACGACTGGATTCAAGAGTAAAACAGTCTATGACGCTGTGAAACACTACAAGGAGACTGGAGGGTCTGCCAACCCTCCTTGGAGTGGTCGTCCAACCACTGCAAAATGCCTGGAATGAGATAATGGTGGATGCGTGCGCGAGCATCGTCTGCAATTTCAGACTGCGGCTCCGTAAATATATTGAAACCCAAGGAGCCAATTTTGAACAATTGTTATAATTTTTTTGTTTGTTATTATTATTGTTTCAATAAATAGTTTTTATTACTTTAACTTGTTGATTTGTTGAATTATGTGTTAGTTACAGCCTATTGAAATATCTAATAAAATTGTGGGAACTTTCTCCGTACCCTGTAGTCAAGTTGTTTTAGACTAAAGAAGAGGATAGATTTGTTCATCACTATTTCAAACTTATAGTGCAGTCGGGTGCCATTTAACAAATGAAACCATTGCCTCTAATTATATCTTAGATTTTAGCTGGCTTTACGTCAGTATTTATATTGATTAAAAACTTGCATTAATTTTCAAGCAGTAATGCAATTATTGGTTGAAAAATTGCATCGATTTTCCTGCACTAACGCAATTATCAATTGAAAACATGCATGGATTTCCTGCACTAATGCAATTATCGATCGAAAACTCGCTCTGATTTTCCTGCACTAATGCAATTATTGATTGAAAACTCGCATTGATTTTCCTTCACTAACACAATTTTTCTTTCTGTAACTTTTTTAATCATATAGCAGAATATTTGGTTACTTTTTTATTCATTTGAAAATCTAATTCTCTATGTATAGCTGGTTTCTTAAATTATTCCAACTTTACCAGTCTTCAATACCTAATAGATTTTAGTTCGATTTCCCCCCCCCCCCATTTTTATATCGAACTTTACTTAAATTTATTGTTTAGTACAATTTTAAATTCTTACGTTTTTGACAAAATTAATTCTTTATTCATCACTTTTTGTTTATTTCTATGCTTAATACATTGATCAATTGGAATATTGTTTAGCATTTTCCATTCATAATCCTTTCATATCAGCAGCTAGATGCTTTACAATAGATTTTACATCTCTTATAATCCATAACGTCTTTATACTCTTTTCAGCAAAAAGATAGACCAAAATCAAGCAAATGTGCTGCCAGAAGGTTTGGTACTTTTACAGTAGAGTCTCGAAAATCCGAGTCTTGCAAATCCGAGGTTCTGCTTAATTCGAGGTGATTTATATATACTTCAATTTGGATTTTTAGTGCTTAAAAAATGTTTTACTTTAAAATCTGAAAACCCATAACTTTTACACGTGTAAAATTTCTTTAACTAAATTTATTAAAGTAATAAAAATGGCCTTGAGAGGTCGGTATCAACAACACTTGCTAAGTGGCATGAAATATTCGCAGGCGCGGATCCACGGGAGGGGAACTGGGGGAACGTTCCCCCTCCAAAATCCCAAGTGTACCTAAAAATTTTCAAAAGAGAGTACGGGAAAATAATTCCGTTTTTCAAAACTTGAACTATAAGAAAGGCGCCAGAAAAAGTAAGGAGAGAATTTCAAAAGCGGATCTAAAAAGAGGAACTGCTGGAATGTCCCCCCTCCTCTACACACACACACTTTAGAACGTGAACTAAGGCACCAGGAAAAGCAATTAGGCAACACCAGAAACGGATCCATGGAGGGAACTGGGGGAACCTTCTCCTCCCCTCAAAACCCCCATATATACCTAAAAATTTTCACAATAGAGTGTAGAAAAATCTTCTGTTTTATAGAACTTAAACTCGAGGAAAAGCTCCAGAAAATTCGATCAAACAATAGCAGAGGCGTATCCCTGGAAGGGAACTGGGGAACGTTCCCCTTCCTCTAAATTCTCATGTGTACTTAAAAATTTTCACAACATATTACAGCGAAGTTCTCCAGTTATATAGAACTTTAGCTTGAAGAAAGGCGCAAGAAAAAGATAGGAGAGAATTGCAAAAGTGGATCTAAAGAGGAGAACTGGGGAATGTTCCCCTCTTCCCTGCATAAAAATAAATAAATAAATAAAGACAAACCTGTTTAAACTGTTTTTTGCATTTATTTGGTGAAGGATTGATCATTATATTTAAAGCTACTGCAATTCAGTGGCGCTATTAGAGGTGGAGGCTGGAGGGGTGGGGGACACAGGGCGACAGGATCCGTGATCCCCCAGAAGGCCGAGTAGAATGTTTTTGTAAAACATTTCCTATAATTAAAGAGAAAAATAGAACGTACCTTCAAAACAGTCGTCTTTTTTAGTCGGTCTAAAAATAAGAAAGTCTTCATAATGTCGGAAGTCCACTTCCTCCGCCAATACCTTTAAAGCGCGTCTCAAATCATGTTTTCAGGACTTCAATTTTGAAAATTTTAAAGGGGAGAACTACCTAACACCTCGCATTCTAATAACATCGAGAATCGTTTAAAATTGCTTTTTTGGAGCTTCAATTTTGAAAAATTGCCAAACCCCTGACGTTACCAAATATGGTCTACAGTCATTTTTTTAAGATGTCGATAACGAAAAATTTCCGGACAAGGGTTCGAATGCTCCTGTAGAAAATCTGAACATTAAAAAATTAAGGTTTTGAAAAATGTAATGGGGAAAGCGTTTAAATCCTTTATTACCGAATATCGCTCAAAAACTTCCTTTTCTAGGACTTCAATTTCGAAACATTTTTTGGGAAAAGCCCCAGAACCGTACTGCTCGAAGTATTGTCAAAGTTAGTCTGTAACTGCGTTTTTGGAAATTCAATTTCAGAAAATTTAGCAGAGGGATTTTCGATTTAAATCTATTTTACAAAAAAACGTAGGCAGCCCCCCAAAAAAATCCCATCTCTGACCTTACCGTCAATAAATATCGCCTATAATTGCATTTTTAAAACTTTAATTTCCGCAGGCGGCCCCCGAACCTTTCTTTTTCGTAACATCACCAGAGGCCATCTAAAACTGCGTCCTTAAGACTAAAATTTTAACATTTTTTTTTCAACAACTGCCCTATCAGATGGTGAAAATTTTAAAAGTGCACCCTCTATAAAACTTTTGTGGTTGAACCACTGGTGCAAATATTATTTCCTTTAAGCACATACAAATAGAAAAATGAACAAACTTTTTAAACTAAATATTTAAGAATTGTACTTTTAGAATTTGTAATGAATACATTTTTTTCATAAGAGGCATTAAGAAGCAGTAGATACGTTGTAAAACTCAATATTTATGGTTACTTTTTAATGAGTAATTTCATATAACTCCCCCACCCCCATAAACATACTTGCTAGAAAAGTTCCCCTCCCAAATCCATAGTCTGGATCCGCCCCTGAATATTCGTGAACTACAAGTGAATTAAGTGGATCATACACCAACATAGTACATTAAATAACTTGAAATTAAAATTGTTTTTCCATAATCAAGAACGTGTAATACTCTTTTGGAATATCGGAGGGCAATTTTTTTTTTTGGAAAAGGAAGTATACAACTTGGCGCCGTACACACATATGCTGATACACACATCGGGACAAAACTCGCCAATATGAATTCAGGAAGGTTTAAAATGCATTTTTTGGTTGTCTACAAATTTACACATAAATACTTACAGCCATCATCAAAAAAAAAAATGTTAATTCTTATAAGAATAATTAAAACTTAAATTCATGTTAGAATAAAAGTGATAAATTTTTTGTTATGATGATACCTTCTTTATTGGACAACGAAAAAAAGATACACATAGCTATGCTGTATGAATAGTGTGAAACTTTAATCATGAAATATTTAAATATTTTTCGGATAATCCGAGTTTCAGTAATCCGAGGTAGCATGAGCTCCAATTAACTCAGATTTTCGAGACTCTACTGTATATGTATTGAAAACAAGGTTCATACTCTTCCAGACAAAATGAATTTCAGGAGTTTGTCAGGATTTTCAGGAGGAGTACGAACCCTGTGAAATACAATTTGAACGAGTAGACTCTTTGGTTGCGTTAAATTACAGATAAATTATTACTTATAGCGCTCACTTCATTCATCAGATGGCAATGATGTGTAAGGCACTTCCCAAAGCTATAACGAAAACTTATCAGAAAATTTGGCACTACTTTCTCCGCCCGTAGAATATCTCACTCGGCAATTGGAAAAGGCTCTTAAGTAGCTTCAACAGGCATTTGCCCCCAACTCCAAAAGTTAAAAAATTATCCACTTTGTTAAAATCTACTACCCTTTCAAAGCTTAAAAAGCACTAACTAGACAATCAACATTTACGTGGTTATAAAATTGTTTATCTTCCTAATTTCTACACTGTTAAAATGTTCCGAAAACGTTACAGATTATTTCCAAGCAAACGTTCCAGGGTTTCCTGTGAAAAACAAGTTTTTCCCTGAAGCATTTTTCTGAATCACAACAAGTTTCATGAATGCAGACACTGTTGTGAAAAACATTTTTATCTACCAGTGTGAAGACATATTCAGCTTTTATATTAGACCTTCGGCGTGGCCACGGCTCTTCTAGATTGACTGAGCCCCAAACGAGGGAGAAATGCAGTCTCTGAATATTGTGACATTTGCAAGAATTGCAGGTAAATACACTATCTGTTATTTGCTTGCGATTCTGCCTTAGCTTCGGTCATATTTGCTTTTAAAACTTTCCTCAAGAGTCAGGAAAGGGCCAAGCTATTACTATACACATTTTTAAGTTTTCTTTGATGGTTAGTAACTTATTCTATAAATATGATTGACTTTCATTGGGAAGGTTACTGACTTTTAGTAGGAAACTTTCCAGTCTTTTGGGATGGTTTCTGATGACTTCCGAAAGATTCCAGGTTAATTTCCAGAAGGTTATTGACATTTCGCAGAAAACTTTCCCGCTTTTTGCCAGATATGTTACTGGGGGAAAATTAGGCACATTTGCTGCTCCTTATTTTACTGAAACGTTTCGGATTTTTTTTTCTAATAACTAATAGGTTTTTTTTACTGTAAAACGAATACCTTTCCATTCCTTTACAAATAGATTATAGAATTTGAAGCATCTAATACATGTATATATACTATATCAGAATAACTATTTAAATTTCAGGCATGTAACAATTTGATCGATAAATTTCACACTTGGGAGTAGTGACTTAATATATAGAAATTAATGCAATATTAAACCCATTGCCTTTGCAGCAAAATCTTATTTACAGTAAAATGTTACAATAAATTACCAATAAACGTGCAATTTTAATGAAATTCCGATAGTTTTTTGTCCTGCCTAACCCATATTCATAGTTTTCCATTGATCTACATTATTTTACAATTATACAGTTGCCCTCATCAGTAATGGTAAGTTTGGAAAAGAAAAATTTCACCACCTAACTATTCTAAAACATAAGTCTTTAGATCTTTTGGATTTTTTTTTCTCTGTTTTGACTTTCATGCAAGTTAACTATAAGCTCAAAAATTTTGTGTTTATGACCTTATACACAAAAATTTTCCAAACATGATCAATTAATTCCATTACCAAACAATTCTACCCATAAAAATAGTTAAACTTCAGAGGATAAGAAAGGAACATTAAGTAGGGTCAGTTTGGGTTAAGTAGTCATAAAATCAAGGTTTTTCAACTTAGCTAATGCATACAAGAATTTCCTTGAAAACTTGTTTTTGTAATTTTACATTGCATTTATAAAGAGCACATGGCACTGAGTTAAGGAAGAAAAAAAATGATATGAATAATCTTATAGCATTTTCATTTGCATTTATGGCTTGGATAGGGTAAAGCAGTCATAGTAAATTGATGTAAAACCACCATAAACAACCACAATTTAAGGGGTCACAGTACCTTTTGAACATATTTTTTAAATTTATGAATATTGTTTTTTTCTTTGAAACCATAATGTACACACTCATTTTGCAATCAATAATTTATTTTCAAAATCTTAAAATATTGCCCACATTTTTTAAAAATTCAAAAAATTTAGGTAAATTTCAATTTTTTAAAATCCCTAAGGCTTTTTTTTGTTTTTGCACTTATTTAAAAAAGATTTTTGCTAAGCAAACACAATATTTATCTCTAAAAATCTGTGCATTCATTTGTTTATATATGTATTGGAACATTTTCTGTGTTAAGTTTCTTAAATTATGTAAAAAAATCGTAATTTTTTTTTTTAATTTTGTTTTTAAATGTATAACAGGCTCTAAACATTTGAGTAATTTATAAAATGCTTATCTAATGCACTGTTTTGTTAAATATATTATCCTGACTTCAAAAAGTATCTTTAAATCTTTAAAAAGCTGTATCTTTAACAGAAAAAAATCTTAAGGGATTCTAATGACATGAAACACACACAAAAAAAAAAAAAAAAAAACGATCACCGAGAAAAAGCAATTTAAAATTTTTCTTTTGCATAAGAACACATAGCGAGAATGACCTAATTACTACTCATAACTTTTTAAATATTTGAACTAAAGCAATGAAACTTTTTCCTTGTGTTTGGAATAATTTGTAGTTTTGAAAAAAGCAATAAAATACTTTTTGATCGTTTGATCATTTTTGAGGTACTATGACCCCTTAAAAGAAAAACTCAGCACAACTAGTTCTTTTAAAAAAATTGACTTTATTTAAATAAATTACAAATTTGTGATGATCAACTATGGTCAAAAGTTGGCACACCAAGAATTTTAGTCATATTTGACTCCTTGATTTCACCAATGTCATCAGGGCAGGTGTAATCATTTCCAATGTTTGACTAATTATAATTTTTCAACACATTTTCAGGAATATATTAAAGATAGCATCTGCAGTGTCTAAATTACTTAAATTATACATTACAAAAATATTATTTCTGAAAAAGTTCTGAATAAATGTTACTTTATTTAAAAAACAAAACATTTTTTGATCAAGCTTTATCCAATTTTTCAATGTATGCGAAATACTTCTGGAGCTAAGCTTTTATATTTTTGATTAATATTATTTAACAGGGACTTTTCAGGTCATAAACAGGGGTGCCCACAGGGGGGGGAGATTATGGCGCAAGTCGCGCCATCAAAATTTGGGGGGGGGGGGGTAATTTATATATTTAAAATAATTTTTTATGTATTTATTTTAATTTATTTATTGATTTTTTTTAGTTTAAACTATTTGTTTTACTTTATTATGTTTATATTTCATTTCATTTATTTATTTAGTTTAGTGCAGAACTTTTCAAAAAAAAATAGTTATAAATAAATAAATAAACAAAAATATATTTAAAAAAGTAAATAAAATAAAAAAATTGAACTAAAAATAAAAAATATAATCAAAAAATGTAAATAAAATTAAAAAAAGATAGCTAAAAAATAAAAAAAGGGCAAGAGTTGAGGATTTTTTTTTGGGGGGGGGGGAATTTGCGCCATTGAACTTGGGGGGATGGGCACCCCTGGTCATAAATTGTTCTACCAGAGTAAATCAAAAGCTGGGGTTGCAGAAAAAGTGCAAAGGCTGAATCAAACATTATATAGGAATACAATCTTGCTTTGATTTCATTTTATATATATTGCCTTTAAGCTCTGTTGCATTCAATTCCGTTTATCAATATGTTTAACAAAATTAACATTTGCCTCATTAACTGATATTAATGATTTCAGAAGAACGGTGTACCTTAAGCCTAACCTATGACCACTTTACCCCATCTTGCTAAGCTGTTGTAAAACATTATTAAAAACGAATCCAGCTTAGTTGCTGATGAGGACGTGTTTTTAAAACACAAGACAAGCTTTATGTACAGTGTATCTGATGAAAATTCTAATGAACAAAATTTCACAGAGAAGTTTAAAGAGGTGTTCAGATTTTTAAAAAAGAACCATAAGCAAACAAAACGACTTTTTTCATTAAATAAACATTAAAATTCTGAATTCCAAAACTTAGTTCTTAAAATCTAAGATTAAAATTTTACTCTCATTCTCCATTTATTTCAAAGATATTAGCATTCTATTTGATTGTACATACTACCACTTTACCACACCTGGCCCTACCTTTTGAGAGTGCACTTTTTTGATACTTTTATAAATGATAACCAGTGAAATATTCAATATACAGTAAACCCTCATTAATCCAGACCCTATTAAACCAGACTTTGCTTAATCCGGACAGTCATTTAGATGTACATACTGTACAAATAAAAGGTGAGTTAATGCAATAATTGCAATTTTCTCTTTTGTAGTTTTTTATTTCATTCTCTTGAATTTTCAAAATACCATTTTTACAATACAGTATTTGTTAATGCACGTTGGCTCAATTTATTGATTTTTTTTAAATCCGTACTTTCACTGATTCGTACGGCCTGCATCCCTTATTAGCCTGGATAATGAGGTTCTACTGTAATTACATTTACGAAAGTTTTAAAATATTTTACAACATATTTAAAATGTCACACTGAATTGTCAACATGTTCAAATTATTTTCCTTTTCACGATGGATAACATATATACATATAATTCATCTGCAGAAACAATACAAATTTTTCTAAACCGAGAAGTAGTGTTACTACAAAATTCTGAGTAAGATCATAATTGAAAAAAAAAATGAAAAACAGATCACAGCAAACATAAATCTGAATACCTAGAAAATTGATTTTTCACAGCTGCACACCCAAAACGATTAGTAAAATCAAAAGTTCTAAAGCTTCAGTTTTACTCCAGAAACGACACGTCAAATTTAAATTTACACAAGCACACAAAATGTGAACATATTTTGCTGCTAACCACTGACACAAAACGGCACAAGCAGCAATCCAGTTTGGACATTCATTGACTTAGGACTCACGTGCACTGGAATTGGACCACTGCTATGCAACACCAAAAACATCTGTATTGCAAGTATTTTTAATCCAGTTTTAGTTTAAGCCAGCTAATCTAATCCAGTTTTAGTTTAAGCCAGCTAATTTAATCCAGTTTTAGTTTAAGCCAGCTAATTTAATCCAGTTTTAAGAAAACAAATTTTTCTTTTAGCATTGATAAGAATGACAGATATTTTTGATCACCTATAAAGTTCAAATACATATGAAGCACCTAAAAGCCAAGGGGTTTAAGTGATGAAAATAAAAATTTGTAGATAACTTTTACAAATGGTAGAAGAAACTCTCACCTACTTTGGCACAAGAGATAATACTAGTAGTCCTTGGTAGATGCTGTTATATAGTAGGATTTAGAAAAACTTTTTAATGAAAGTTTGAACTTGCTTGTTTAACTCAAAACTAGAACAAAAAATCGCTTCCCTTTGTTTCTCACTCCCTCAAGCGTACATTGTTTTTTTTTAGTATCAAAAAGTACTTTAAACAACACATGAAAAACAAAATGAAGCAGCATTTTGTGCGAAAAACTAAATAAAAGAATTAGTGAACAAGTCAAAGAGCTAAGTAGATCAAAAGAGCATTTTTTCTTCATAAAAATGGTATTCGAAAAATTCGAGAGGTAACTACTAGTGACCTCATTCAAATATGACTACTACTAAATAAAAGATGCAAGTTGAAAATTTTCATAGAATGCTCGACTATGTCTCAAGAAATATTCTGTAATTAATATTTTTTCCCTCTCTCTCATTAGATCTCTGCTAATTTAGCCTTTAGCAGACCTAAGACGTTCCCCCGATACGGCATCCAGTCTTTCATGTGCCACCATTAAGGCACTGATGTCAATGGCACTGGTAATTTTGACGCCCAGTTTTCACCAGATGGGGGCTCCTGAACTCTCTTTGATGCAAACCTGCCCTAGGGAATTAATTTTGTTTTTTAATTTATATAACCTGCGCCTTTCTTTCCATGCACATTGTTTCATATAATATGAATTCAGTAATACTTAAAATTTTGCAAATTGAATGGGTTTATCAACTTAATTTGAAGCATTGGTTTAATAATAATCTTTTATTTTCTAAATCAAGAACTTTCTTCTTTTTAAGCTATTTTATTCAAGTCGTGACTTTTCATATGGACAACAGATTTGATCAATTAGACTATAATTGTTTTTTTTTTCTTACTTTTTAAATCTCTATTTAAAAGTTATTAAAAAAAAAGTACTTGATAAATGCATACTTATGTGAGGTTGAATCGGTATTTTCATCTTCCTTTTTTGTCTAACATATGTTAATAAAAATAAACAATTCATGAGTAGCGTTAATAGGATGACTTTGGGAGGGGGGGGAGCCTTTCTGATTGTTGATGATGGAAAGCATGAAAACATAGAAGATTATGAGAAAAAAATAATAAAGAAATTTTCCTTTTAAAAAATGTTTTAGTTTCTGAAAGTTTAAAAAACTTAATGCGTTAAGAAATAGTAATCTTTGCATTGATCTTTGATTGAAAAATATAGTAATTGTTGCCCGTAATTCTGGAAAAAATGTATTTGTGACCAAAATACATTGTTCAATAAATTGTTTGGGGTTTAAGTTCATTATCTAAGGGGGGAAAACCTCAAAAAAGGATCCTATTAAGTGAAAATATAACTTCTATTCTCTCCGTAGTGTATTTTTACCCAGTTGAAATACTAAAACTAAACCAATTTATGCAGAGTTTATTAAGAAAATTTGCTATAATTGCCTGGATATGTTCAAACTTGTTTGCATAGCAGTGGCCTCAAGTTGCAAAATGAATTCTTCGAGAGTTCCGGGTCAGATAACAAACATGCATACTTTTATACATTGGTCATTTACAAAATAAATAATCGTAGAAAGTACAAGGACAAAACCATCTGTAGCTCTCAAGACTCAAACAACAATCACAGAACTACTTTTCGAGTGTAGGAAAAACGTCGGGGCTCGAGCTCCCACATGAGTCCGCTGCAGACACATAATCTGGAAGTTTCTGACTTGTAAAACAAAGTTGAAATGAACCCTGTCGAGCGTATAGTCCATCAACAATGAGTCTATGACCAGAGGATCGATTCTTTTTCTTCACAAGTACCTCCATATGCTTCCTGCAGCTATCACAGCCAAGGAAAGTAATGTATTCTTTACACAACATTAAAATACAGATCCTTTCTACACATGGTATAGGCGGCGCAGCTTCACCTGGCCAGTAGGTGATGGTACTGAGTGAGCAGGAGCATTGTCACTGTGACGATACAGTTCTGTTGTAGTTTTAAATAAGAAGCTTGGTTTTTTAACTCTTCGTTTTTAGCTCTTGTTTCATTTGGCAATTTGTCTCTGTCTTCTAGATAAAGAGAGAGAAAAAAAAACTGTGAGGTACAATATTTAGAATAAATACAATGAAAATGTCTTAAATTAAGTACAGAATTAATGTCATACTAATAATTTTTGTTTGTTTTAAAAAACGAATGAAACAAACAAACAAAATTTTTGTTTACTTTTGTTTGTTCAAAGAATTCTGTTTTTGAATTTCAAATTTTAAGATCTTCGTTTAAACATCTTTTTCACTTTATAATACAACAAATAGATTAATAACTAAACATACAATTATTATCCATTAACAGCAAAATCATCTTCATATGTAAAGAGAGTTGCTCTTTCTTTCTTTCTTTCTTTCTTTATTTATTTATTTATTTATTTTTTTTTTGCTCATTATTATTTTTAAACTTGTATTTCTTTTGCTATACTTTTGTTTTAAATACCTTTAACTTTTAACTACTGAAACTTTGAACATACATATTGCAACCAATAGATTTATACTTGATATACAATGTACTATTTATTAACTTCAAAATTGTCTCATTATTATGTAATTTTGAGAAGATTTAATGATTCCCCTTTTCGCTTAAGCTTCATTTTAAAAATTAACCATCAGGTTTCATTGAACATACTTTGCCTCCAAAGTTTTCCTTCCAAATGGTGATGTTTAACATCTTTCTAGTGCAAAGCAGACAGCGGTGTCACCAAGGGACACTTGTTTTGTACACATCCTCTACCAATTTTCAAGAGTCCCCGGAGCATTCAAAATTGGCGAAAAAATTTCCCATTGTTGAAATAGCTGTTGCAATTTTTCTCCTCAGACTCTTAATTTTACATTTTAATAGAACTTTTCACATTCGCTAATCACCTCTTCTTAATTTGGAAGGATATTTTGTATTTTAACTGCTTAGTTCAATGGTGTCACAAGTTTTTTTTTTTTTTCACTTCAATCTAATTTTTAGTCTTCTTTAACAGCTTCTTTTGATTATAAAATAAACATTAAAGTTTGAGTTTTTGCAATATTAGTTTTGGCAATGGTTGACAAACAGATAAGCACTTAGTTTTGACTGGTTTGGCGAAGAATTTTGAAAATACACGAAGTCTTTCACATTATGGTAATTCCCCCATGCATCGAAGATCAGCAGAGAGAACAAGTTACAGTGGGCCGTCTTCACATTAGTCACAATGGGAATATCTTTTTACAGCGAACCAGCTCCAGTATGCACACGTGCTATCATAGACGACTCGTACGGAGGTGGGGGGGGGGGGGGGGCAACTGCCCCCTCGCTTTCCAGAGTTTTAAAATTAATAATCGATTGAAAACTGATTTTTACAGAGTGGATTGAGTTTTTTTACCAAAGTAACCCTAAAAATTTCATTACTTTGAAAAAATTTTACTTTGAATTCGGGACTTAATTTACTATTAAATTAAATCCCGATTTTTAGGCCATATTCCACATTTTTTGGAGGTCATAGAGGCATAAATGTTAAGAAACCTTTAATGCAACCCACGTACATCCCTTAACCCCACACACTTTTTTGACCCTCCCCGTCCCCTTTTTTGATGCACCAGTCAACATTGCATGCTATGTCAAACTATATTCAGTAAATTACAGCCCATTAGCCAGGGTTCTGCAGTCCTCGGCTGGAAATGACTGAGCTGGCGGTGTATTTCACGTATGTCAAACTACGTCTGAATATCCTTTGTGGTTGTCCAAATTTCATTCTTATTCAATTTAAATTTTTTTATCAGTTTCATCCATTTCTGAGGGCACTATTAGAGCACATGCCTCATCCCAAATTGACTTAGTCTTGCCATTCCTATCCTTGTTTCATTATGTAGCTCAAAATTATTTTCGGGTCTATTCTTTTGGTTTGTTATTCAAAATTATATGTGGATTTTGGCAAAAGTTTTCAAATTCTAAAAAATTTATGTCTAACTTCTTAAGCAATTTTACATTTTTGGCACCTTTTTCAACTTTCTAATCATTTGACTCAGCATAGCCAGTTAAGGTTCTTGCCATTTTAAAAAAAAACAATAGAACCAACCATAAAACTCCCTTAAGAGAGTCTTGCCCATCCAACACCTTTCACCTCGGAGCTCACCTATCTAGAACTGTTCTCCAAGCAAAAAGCCAATAACAAAGAAAAATGGTTACAGGGGTCTGTCCAGGATTTTTCACAGGGTCCGTTTTTTGTGAAAAATCAAATAATTTTGTGAAAAATGAATTAATTTTGTGAAAAATCAAAAAATTTCGCAATTTTTTTTTAATTTTTTTTGTTAAAACGAAATTTTAGAATTTAGAGATGGCACAAACTGCATCAATTAAACTTAAAGTTGAGTGCTTTCCTCTTCTACGTCGAGAAAATCATTCTGTATTTTTTTCCTGATATTTGGCGGGGGGGGGGGGGGGCATCGCTCTTTCAAGTATCAATATTTATCTACCATTCTACATTATGTTAAACTATACTAGATATATTTCTGTACAGTACTTAAAATAATTGTAACAAAAATATAAATAAATAAAATAAAATTCGGAATAGGGTTCAGCATTCAACTTTTTGACCCAAGACACTGTTAAAAAGCACAGAATTTCGTTTAAAACTTTTAAATCCCGTGATTTTAACAAAAATAAAAAGATATTTCAATTGTTTACCTCTTAACAAAGCGTAATAATCATTAAAAATTCGAAAAATCGGATTCCCATAGCGGATGCAAAGAGATCGCAATTCTCAAAGTGAAGGAAGGCATCAAAAGTATAAAAACGGCTTGTAAAAGAAATATTTTTGATAAAATTATTTTTAAATTGCATTTTAGAGTCCTATGATAAACATATCATTAATATCTGTGGACACAGTTAACCCAAAAAATAAAATAAAATAAACCATCTATTTAGGATTTTAATTTTTGACTCATAACAGAAAGTGGAATTTTGCTCTAAAAACTTGAAATGAGAGTTCTAACAGAAATAAAGAGACTTTTCATTTATTTGAATCCTAATAAAGCGAAGTCAGCTTGAAAAATGAACAAAATATGATTCTCATATCGGATGTTAAAAGATTGCATTTTTCAAAATGTAGACATCTAAAGGAAAAAAAAAACGGTAATTAAAAGAGTTTATTTAAAGTTAATCATCCTTGTTAGCATCGAAAAATCAAAACCCATATAATTTTCTCCCAAAAGAACAATTAAACATCGCACTGCACCACACTTTAAAAACGCAAATATTGACAAGCTGCCAAAATGATGAGAATATTTTCTAATCAAGTCATTATAAAGGTTCAACGCAAGACGCTAAGTGGTGATAATTTTGAAGTTGGTAACACTATCTGAAGGGATCATATTTTTTCCTCACCCTTACTATCCCTTTGTAATTCTAAGTTCATTTCGCAGATATATATTATTATTGTTTATTAAATCATGAGCGGAGAAAAGTGCTTACCAATGCCTTTTCAGAAAAGTTTACAAAAACACCGCTGCCGATTTTTTTTTCTTCAAAATTAGCCGATTTTGTATAAGCTGATCCATCTAATTTGACTTAAAAAAAGGTTCCAAAAATTATCGGTTTATGCACAGAAATATGCGTTATTTTGCTTTCAGATTTGCTCTTTCAATAAACAATTTGACAGATCCGACCTTGTTTATCAGAATTTTGTGAAGGGTCCGTTTTGTTTGATCGGGATTTTGTGAAAGGTCCATTTTGTTTGATCAGGATTTTGTGAAAGGTTCGTTTTGGTTGATCGGATTTTTGTGAAGGGTCCGTTAACGGACCCAAATATCCTCTGGCCAGACCCCTGGGTTAATACCTCCATCTCACAATTGGTACAAAGGCAAAAGGCCAGGACAATCTCTTGCCCTTCCCTGTGACAGGCAGACTAACACCCTTCTGTCTCGCCTCGCCAGTGGACATCTGAAAAGTCTCACTTTCTCTGGAAGCGCCAAGAGGTTCCCCATCTGCCCTAAATGCCAACAAGACCAGGCATCACCACAGCATATCTTGAGCTGCCTGGGATTGGACTGGAACGACATATTCGACAGTCCACTGCTAGTGTCAGATTTCATAAGGATCAACGACTTCATCGATTTGGTCTGACTCCGTCAGACCAAAGGGAGATTAAAAACAACAACAACATAAAACTCCCACCGTGAAGAACAGACTTACCAGTTTTTTTGGACGGCATCTTGCCGTGCTCTTCTTCCCGCGGGAAGTCATAGGTTTTGAAATGAGGATATTTGCTCGTATTGATACTGGGTGGCAGCCTGAAGGGCGGCATCGTAGGGCGGCGGAAGCGGTAGAAGGGAGTCGAAGAAGAAACAGAGGGCGCCACACTGCTTGTGGTGGTGCTGCTGACTGTTGTGGTACTGCTGGGGACTTCTGTTGTGGAGGCTGAAGAAGGAAAGGTTGGAATAAGAATATTGTTACAAATTCTGTAAATAGTAATTATTGTAGTAACGTAACCTGTAAATAGTTTCCCATAATGAATATACAACCCCTATACATTCGGCTGAAGTATATGGTCCCCTATTTTTTTTATTGATAAGATGAAAAGAAATAAGAAAGTGTGGAACTGTTTCTGGAATAGTTGAGAGATCTCTTTTCGATGTTTATAAAAGCGTCCGGCATGATAAAAAGTTAGTTTCGATTGAGAATTTGTACTGAGAGTGTATTAGCTCTGTTTATTGCGAGGCATTTCGCTGTGTTGTTTTTCGTATTTGGAAGTCAATACGTGTGTAACCGTTGAGTTTACGGTGTGATATTTGCTTAATTGCTGATGATTAATTTAGCAGTTGTTGACGATCTTTCCTGTACATAATGTAAATAAATTTCCTGTGTTTTTAATCAAGAACTGTGTCTTCCTTTCAAGAAAGTTGGAAGTCTCACCGGATCCGTTACAATATGTTTTTTCTCGGCTTAAAGAAATGAAAAAACAATAAACTAAAATTGTATCTACTTAAAAAAAATAACTAACACCGACGCCAATGTAAAAGTTCCGTATTTTAAAGGATATGGTTCACATCAACTATGTACATGAAATAAAATTAAAAACAGATGGCTTTTGAATCCAAAAAATTGCCTGAAATGGTTTAAAAGGAAGAAAGATATGGGTTATTTTTCGTAAATTTTATGGAATATTTTTAAAGGCTGATCCAAATGAACTTACTTGGGATAAACTCTTATCAATATCCAGTTAAACTTTATGTTGAAATAGATTTTAATTTCCGTAGATTTTAATCATTTGTGTATTTTTTTTTCTTGATTCAAATGTATAAGTTTTCTCTAATGACTAGTACAATCAAAACATACTTGCCACTTAAAAATCACTTCATGGACTATTTTAAGGATATACAGTATGAATTGTTTTTATAATCCCGGTTCCAGTTCAGAAGACTTAGCGAATATTTTCACTACATTCAAATTCATGTAAAACATCGACTACATTGAAAATCACAATCAGTTACTCTTTGGCATTTAAATGCCAAGTATTTTAAAGACTGAGAACAGCAATTTTGTACTATGAAAAGCACGCAAACTGTATGAAATTTTTTTAGAAAGTGTTGACTGTTGACTTTTTTTATGTTTGAATGGCAGAGATAAAATTTAAACTGAATTAGATGAAACAGTTGAAGAAACTTTTCAAATTAATATTTGAAACAAGGCATTGTAAAATTATTTTTTGCGTCGGCACGAAGTTATTACGGAATTTCTATAAGGGTTGCATTATTTCTGTTGAAATAACTTAAAAGTATGATTTATTGCAACTGTAACAGGAATACTCACGTTTTGAAGGCCCGCAGCAAACCTTGAAGATCACTTTCATGTTATGTGTAGCACACCTTCCACCAATTTTTTGATCCAGAGCATGAGAACCACCACCAGAAGTTGCTGCAATTAATTAAAAGGTGACATTCAATTAAGATTTCTAAAAATATTTAAACATTTAACTGTACATTAATTCACACCATTAAACTTGTTGCAAATTGTATTGTTTTGATGAATTCAGAATATATGTAATTTTTTTTCTAAACAATTTACTATGCATGAAATACACTGCCAGCTCAGTCATTTCCAGCCAAGGACTGCAGTTTCGTGCTTATTAGCACTCATCAGCCCGGCATAGGAAAGTGACTGAGCTGGAGATGGAAAACCTCTTAAGGAAGCCAAGAGTGCCAAACAAACTGGTAGCTAATATAGAATTAGCGCAGACCAGACGAGTGACCAAAGCAATGTTTCGGTTCAACTAGAGGATTGAAATTGGACCCGGTAATTTACTGAATATACCATGCCTTGCCTTCAATCCTCGAGTTGAACCGAACCATTGCTTCGGTCACTCGTCTCGTCTGCACTAATTCTATATTAGCTACCAGTTTGTTTAGCACTCTTGGCTTCCTTAAGAGGTTTTCCATCTCCAGCTCAGTCACTTTCCTATGCCATGCTGATGAGTGCTAATAAGCACGAAACTGCAGTCCTCGGCTGGAAATGACTGAGCTGGCGGTGTATTTCATGCATTTTTGCTTTAGACCTGGCTAATGGGCGGTACTTTACTGAACATACAATTTACTATGGTTTTATGGAAGAACACCATGAATCTCAATTCCAAGTGGTGTAGCACATATAAAAAGAATTTTTTTTCAGGAAGGATTCACTTTTATCACATTTATGCATCCTCCCCTCATACATGCATCTATGTGTTGCATAAATTTTTAGTTCCTCACAAAATGAGTTTTGACCCTCAAGGGTTAAGGCTATGTCAGTGCATAATTAGACATATCCAGAAAAAAGAAATAAATGGCTCACTGCTTCAGCCATTAAATAATGTGTCTTAATCCTAAGGTTTCATGCTAAATGGAAAGAAGTTTTGAAGAAAAGACTTGTAATTCAAAATATAAGTCTAGAATAAATAGTGACACAAGTGATTTGATAGGTTTTATACGTAATAATTGCCTGTAGGAATTGGATTCACAGTTGGATAAGCTTTCGCACATTGTTTCGGCTTCTTCCAGATTTGTTTCAAAGGTCATATAACGTATCAAATGTAGAATCCCCACTTCAGTGCTTATTGGGGATTGAAAAACTCGTTTCATCTACCAATTTCCCATTTGGACAAATATTGATTGGGGCAAATAACTGTCTAAAATAACAGGGGGAGGCATTTCCCCCCCTGTGCACACCCCTCAATGAGGCACACCCCTCAAATGCAGGGGAGTATCCTCCTCCCAAAATGAGGCAAAAACCCTGTCGAATTACCCCCCCCCCCCCCCTAAAAATTGCAATGGCGAGCCTGCGTTCCCCACGCTGGCGGGCATCCCTGAAAATAGACAAGTTTTCTTTTTCAAGGACATGTTTCAAAAAAAAAAACTCCTGGGCACTGTGCTCTAGTTTATTAATTTTATGGGACGATTTGAAAAATTCTTTTTCCAATCTTGTGACAGTGTGCAGAATACGATGCTGCTAGAAGTGCATGTTATGTGGGAAGATTTCAAAAATTCCTTTTTCAAGCATGTGGCAGTGTGTAGAATGTGATGCTAGAACTAACTAAAATTAATTAACTTTTTAATTTTATGGGACGATTTGCAAATTTTCTTCTTGGGGTTTTAATTGTGCTCCCCAGCATCTTACGTCTTTGGTCATGGCTGGATTTAGGGGAGGGCAGGCGGGGCTACTGCATCGGGGCCTCCACAACAGAGGGGCCCCCACAGTATAAGTTTTACAAAATATCCTAACTTTCACAGGTTGAAAATATCGGATATCTACATATACCCCAAATTATTGTGATATACAGTAGAAGACCGTTATAATGCACACCTTGGGACCAGAGCTTTTGCGTTATACAGGTTTTTGCGTTATATGGATCATTTCACAAATTTTGAAACTACTATTCAAAATGTATCTATATATTAGTACTACAGAATGAGTTTTATCTGCAGTGAGTATTAAAGCACCAATATTACAATTAGTTATTCACAAATAAATATGTTTCGCAATCAAAATCTGCACTACTGCTAGCTTCATGGCTTGCATAACAGCTGCATTTTCAAGAGCCATCTGATATTTTCTGTTTACTATGAGTACTAATTTTCAATTTATAAGCTTTGAAATAAGATAGAAAGATGAAAAACTTTCAAATTTTAATTTGCCTAACAATTTTTATTTTTGCAAAGCAAAACAGAGTGATTTTTTAAACTTCAAAACCTATTGTTTACTTCTGAAAAGTTGTGTGGTTTATAGAGAATTGCGTTATACAGGTCGGGGTTATAATATTATTACTGTATATCAAAGTATCGGATATTTTCGAAAATATGATGAACCCTGATTAGGGGCCTCCACTCCTTCGTTGCCCCGGGGCCTCCACACTTCCAAATCCGGCCCTGCCTTTGGTTCACATGAAAGAGTTGCCTTGGGAAGTATTTGCACTTTGCACAATTTCAGACATTAGAGAGTGATGGACAGAACTTACATATGAAGTAGTAGTCCTGGCCCGGCCGGAATTCTAGGCCTCCCGGCTGTGGAGTGAATGATCGGAAGGTGATGGTGAAGTACATCAACTGATGAGGTTTATCACAGAGAGCAATAATGCGTGAATTGGGATTGGTGATGCGGCACGAATGGTACTCCTCTTTGGACACCTATTGCACCGAAAAAGAACAAAATAATAATAATAATTAGTAAGATGGCAAAAGGAATGAATCAGTAACACCTCAGAAAAATGAATAAATCGGTAAGATAGCAAAATGAAATAAATCAGTAAAACAGCAAAATGAAACAAAGCATCAAAAAGAGAAAAAAAATTTTTTTTATTTTTTTTTGTTTTTAAATTTAATTCAGGTGAAATTTCTTGCAGTTTTAGAAAACAAATTTACCCGCCATCCTCATTTTATAAAGAAACTGTATTGACTTTCATTGAAATATAAATATATTGCACATAAAAAGAAGAAATGCTTATATTTACTACTACTTTGCTCTAAATATTGCAAGTTCGTATTTCAATTAATAAACAATTTTGAAACTGTATATAGTGAAGACAAAAAAGTTACTTTAAGATGATTTAAAATCTGATGACTTGACCTGAAGATAGCTTTGAAGACCAGTATTATTTGAAAAGTCCAGCCTCTTGAAATTAGTTTGTTAAATTTATTAACAAAATTAACTTTATTATTACTATTATTTTTTATTGCTTTAGGCATCAATTAAAAAGCGGATTTAGTAGTAAGTCAAAAATAATCAGAATTAGCATGGATGCTCTCTTACTCTATGGTTCTTTTCCAATCTGCTAAATTTAAATTATATTTTTCTAATGAGGACATCATCTTTGCAGAAAGACTAACAGATGAGTTATTATCACTAATTAGTAAATAAAAATATTTCTGTATCCATGGGTGCCCATAAGGTTGGCAAAGTGAGGCTACCAACTTTTTTGCATAAATTTTCCTTGAAGGATCTAATATGATGCATAAACAAACAAAGACTGAATTAAAAGAGTAAACCATAACAACCCCCCCCCCCCCCCACGTTTTATCACTTGACGATACCTCCAACAAAAGTAAGTGAGGAACTCTCCTTTAGTACCCTTGGGTGAGTGACGACATGGTTGAAAAGTACAATGAACAAATAATTTTTTTCTTCAAATTAAAATTTTAAAGTTTAAACAGTTTCCCAGTCCTCTAAAATTACATCAAAGGGCGTCCAAAACACTAATATCTTTGTTATACTTTTGCAGCTTTTGGCAATAGAAATTTGAAAAGGAAAGAAAATAAACCTCAAAACTACATTTAAAAGAAGTTCTAAATGCAGGAGCGAGAAAGAAAGGCTATATATAGATCGATATTTGACATTTCAAATCACAAAAAACCTTTGATCATATTTCACTAAAATCAAGATCTAAAGTTTGTCTTAAGTTTCGAATTATGCATTTCATACTGCTTTAAAATTTTGTATATTTTACGAAAACACAGCTTCATATATAAATGTAATATATTGTATCATATCAATATAAAAACACAAAGATGGGGGGTAAATTGTTCATAAGTATTTCTTACATTGTATATGATGTATCTTTCAACATCTTCATCTTTAGTGCCAGGAGTATATGCTGGACAGATGATGTTAACTTGGTCATATTCAAACGGAATGTTCCCTTTGTTAACATCAATGATGTGATCTGTGTTATCAATTCGAAACCTAGAAGAAAAATAAGAGAGAAATGTTAATTTAATGACATTAAATACATAGAATACATGGTACACATTAATAAAAATCAAAAACTGATTATTTTATGATAGGAGGAGTTGGGAGTATTTCATATACACTGCTTTAACTGCAATTTATATCATTTGAATTTTGTAGGAGGAATGACAGGTCTGAACCCTTTTAAAAGACCAAAATGTGCACTCTCATTGTTATTTTGGAAGTTATTTTTAACAGACGAGCAATTTTAAGTATACTGCCGTGAGCAGGTAAAGGGCAGGAACTGCTTTTTTTTTTTTTTTGCATTTTTGTCATCTGTTGCATATAAGCTTTATTGTACAAGCTTGCTTATTTGATTTTCGCAAAAAAAAAAAAAAAAAAGGCGCATATGGTTTTACACACCCACCACACTTTTTTTTTTAATATGAAAAACATATCCTCCCCAGGGTGATGGAGCACTCCCCTCAAAGAGTGATAGACCCAGATCTCCAAAATCTCCCAGATCTCCCCCAATCCCTCCGACAAATGTCAACGGCCCAGCCTACGGCACGAACATTTTTATATTGAAAAAAAACGATGTCCACACGTGGGTATGTGAATATACATCGTAGGTTTAAAAGACCCGGATGGCTGACCGCCGAAATTACAGTCTCGCCCTTGACCATGTGATGTGAATGTGCCTTGATTCTAATTTTCCATGACTTGAGAGATTCCTTAAGGATTTCATTTACAATTATGGCCACCAGATGGCGCACAAGTCGCACTTCATTATTAAAGGGCTTCTTCGTCCGGAACTTTTTCGGTGGAACTGCAAAGCGCATGCGTTGATACAAAGTTTCATGCTTGAATCAAAACAAAGCGACGCGAATAATAACAATTGGATAAAAGAGAAAGAAGTGGGAGGAGTTTTGGTAACTTTCGAAGGCGGCTTCAAAGGACGCAGCAAATGATATCACCTGGAGGCGCGGCATTCCGCCCAAAGGAAGCCGCAGTTCTTTCACTTTCGCAGAGTAACGAAGAGGAGTGGAGTTATAATAAATGCTGAATGTGACATTGACAACCAAGGCGTGAAATGTCTGCGGCCTACATGATGACTCATAACCGCAGCCGCCTTTTCTCTGCAACTCAAATCGTGGAGAACTGAAACGATGGAGGAACAACTGACCACGTCACTCTTGTTCGCTTCGCCGCTTCATAATTGCGTTTTCACTGGGCGAAAAATGTAGATCTCAGGATGAGTATGATTTTGGGTTGTTACTTCAAGGAAGAGTGGGCAATAGTTATTCCAGGGAAAACCAATACATTCTAACGTACCTCAGTTGAGCAATTTCATGTGAAGAAATGTATCATTAAATGAATAGAGAATTCCGAGCATGAGCAAGACAACTCAGTCCAAAAAAGCTTTTTGTTCGAAAAGATTATCGTTTTGGGGGATATTTTTCTTTAAAGTGGATATGACGCATCACCACACTAGACTCACCTGTCTCTAGTGTGGTGGTGTATAACGAAGACTGATGAACAATAATTTTCGTCATCATCGTTTTCAAAGAGATAGTGATGTTTTGCTTTCTAAGTTCATAATAATAATAATACGCTAGTAATAACTTTAGAGAAAATGAAGTCAGTTAGTTCCTCAAGAATTAATCTTAAATAATCGGAAATTTTGCGTTTTGGAATAAGGTTATTCGCAACTCCCATAAACTAGGGGGCACTGCAGCCACTATTTAATGGCGGATGAAAAAGGTAAAACAAACAAATGCCGTAACTTATAACTTGCTTTGACGCTTAGTGAATGGCAGTAATTTTTCATCGTGTTTGTGGGAGGTTTTCTTTTCTATTCTTCTGAAGTTACATTACACCACAAACTGTCTGAAGCCTGTAATTTACCCCAAAGAAAACACGTAGAATGGAATGTTTTACCTTTTCTTTAGTATTGTTAATTACCGCAAGGCAGCGTATTCGAACTCTGGAGTTGCGAATCAGTTTTAGATAAAAGGAACATTGCCATTTTGTATCAAAAACTAAATTTTAGGCTTTCAACTAAAAGTCGGAGAACAGAATATAGAATGCTATTAAATCACAGTATGATTCAGTTTTTTTTAAGCAAGCACGAATTGCTTATTGCTCTCACTTGACCGCAGTTGATGTTTCTTTGATTTTCGAACCTTGCCCTCTATTAGCACCATCGGCTTCTGCTCTTAAATGGAAGTACTGTTTACAACTTTTTCATGAGGACAATAGCTGCTACAAAAAATATTTAAAATAAAATAATAGTTTAAAAAACTAAAAAAACACGCTTTCGTATCAAAATGAACTAAAAAGTGAAAAATAATGTTTGGATGATAGTAGTTGACCAATCACTTAATTTTAATGTAATACAAAAAAGCATGGGGTGCTGTCTATTAACATTTTTGTTTGGACAACAAATGGAAGAAATTCAAGACAACTGATAAGAAGCCCCCCACGCTTTTTCGTATTACATAAAAATTAAGTGATTGGTCAACTACTATCATCCAAACATTATTTTTCACTTTTTAGTTCATTTTGATACGAAAGCGTGTTTTTTTAGTTTTTAAACTATTATTTTATTTTTCAGTTTTTTAGTCTTATGTTGGAGAATTATCAGGCGACGAAATTATTTATAAAATGAGTGCGAGGGAATATCTTAAAGTTAAGACAAGTGCACCCCGATGGGAAGCTACTGTGAGTCATCGATGTATGTTTGCGGAAATCATATTTATATTACTTTGAAAATTAGAAATGCATTTGAATAAAAGTTTTGTTCTACAATGGTCTGATCAGCAATGAATTTCCAATTGAAGGCTCACCTAAATTTTGGCATGAAATTAGTTGAAAACATTTATATTTCATGTTCTAATTACCTTGGAACATTGGAACAAATTTTGTCTGATGCAGAAAAATTAAAGGTTTTTGTAGATATTTTTAAATAATTTTTGCGAGCATTTTTTTATGTATTTTTTTAAATTTTTCCTTTTTCACATTGTTGGATTTATGCCAAAATATTGATCAAAATTGGAGGAAACTAACAATTAAAAGAGTTAATTAATTAATTTGATTATAGAATATTGCATTGTCATCAGATCTGAGGTCGCGTGCCAAATTTCAAAAGAATCCGATCGCAGGAAGTCGGCGAAATTTGAGCTGCAAGATTCCGTTACAAGATACATACATACATACATACATACATACATACATATATACATACATACATACATACAGGTGAAGCTAATAAAAGCGTGTTAATTAAAAAAAAACTAAGCATGCTCGAACGACGTTGAAAACAGAGAGGACCGAAAAGAATGAACAAAAGAGAACTTTAATCGTTGTATTTCAAAAATTAATATTGCAAATTTTAGCTAAAATGTCATGTATGATATCGATCCTTCGATCACATTGAACAAGACCTGAATTAGATCCCACGATCTATTTGAAGTGACCCATTTCAAAAGGCGGTAATCGAAACGACAGCCTAAGTTACAGTACTCATGTCGTGAAACTATCAGCCACAAAAATTCAGAAATTCATGAATTAATAATGCGTAAATAAAGTAAAATACCTACGAATAAGTCAAATAACGTTATAAAAGATAGATAAAATAACATTATGGAATAAATTAATCAATAAAAGAGTAAACTGAAATAAATTAATAGAATAATATTAATAAATCATGAAAAAAAATGAAATAATAAATAAAAAGTAATGATAAATAAATATTGAAAAATTAATTAATGAAAAAGTAAAATAAAAAATTCTCTTAATAAAAATGGATGCATGTGTGTGTGTGAGTTCCTTATACAAACCACAGTTACAGCGAAATTTGCATCAGAAGACCTTTGATGCTCAGGAATTCACAAATGCTTCAGAAATTAAAAAACACCAAAGAGTCCAAAATATAAATTTTGAGGGATGAAACTGTTCATATTCACACGTTGACGGGACATTTTACACTACCCCTACCCTCCCCGCTTTTATTTAAGCCAGATATGACACTCGACACAAATTTTTGTTTCAGGTAGACCGGGCGACACAGCTAGTAATAAATCAAATCAAAGAATAAATCGATAAATAAGATGCTAATATGACATTTCAAACTTTCTATGCAATATCTAAAACGGAATGCTAAGATCTTTTTTTGCAAGGACCACTAAGCCGCAACTGTTACATTCCATGCACACAGTGATTTTAACGGTGAACACAAGCACGGGCGTTGTCAGAATTCCATTCAGCGGCCACCAACCGAGAATGTCTAAAAAGCACTTCATCTTGTGATACAGTCGGCTGTAAACTCGATAGGAGTTAACGCTTTTGGATATAGGCAGTTCCTAAACTTTTGTTTGGAGGAATGAAAAATGTACTTCCACGTGAAGATTAACATTTCCATTTCAAGGACGGCACTGTGGGAAAAATTGGGAACCCAAAGTGTCAAAGATGGAAACTTGTGGGGAAAAGACAAATGGATGGCAAAAAGAAAGATCTTAATTGAGACATATCGGATCAAAAAATATGCATATATACTAGTGTACCCGCACGGCTTTGCCCGTAATAGAAAAATTATCCATGTTACGGTTCCACGTTATAATAATTTCGTATCTCGCCAATTGGCTAGTGTCCACGTTACGGTTCCACGTTATGATATTTTCGTAATTTACTCGTCCATGTTATGATAATTTTGTTCTTAAAATTGGAATAGAAAAAAAACCACATCGAATTTTCGAAAAATCGCTTCCAGGTGCACACCCCCATGATACAAACTAACTTTGTGACAAATTTCATGAAAATCGGCCGAACGGTCTAGGCGCTATGCGCGTCACAGAGATCCTGACAGACAGATAGAGATCCGGACAGAGAGACTTTCAGCTTTATTATTAGTAAGGATATCAGCAACGATCCGGAAATCATTTTTAAGGGGTTACAGTACCTCAAAAATGATAAAACGATCAAAAAAAATTATTTTATTGCTTATTTCAAAACAAAAAACTATTGTGAACACAGGGGAAGAGTTTCATTGCTTTAGTTCAAGTATTTAAAAAGCTATGAGTGGTTTTAAGCCATGCTCCCTATGTGTTCTTATGCATAAGAAAAACTTCAAATTGCTTTTTCTCGATGATCGTTTTTTTGTGTTTTCATGTCATTAGAATCCCTAAGGATTTTTTTTCTATTAAAGATACAGCTTTAAAGTAATACTTTTTTTGCAATTGGGATAACATATTTGACAAAACTGTGCATTGGATAAGCATTTTATAAATTACTCTAATGTTTAGAGCATGTTAAACGTTTAAAAACCAATTTTTTTTTTTTTTTAAACTTTGATTTTTTACATAATTAATCACAGAAAATTTTCTAATGAACTCATAAGCAAATGAATGCACAGATTTTTAGAGATGATTATAGTGATCGTTTTGCAAAAAACCTTTTTTTAATTAGTGTCAAAATAAAAAAGCCTTAAGGATTTTAAAAAATTGAAATTTTCCTCAATTTTTTGAATTTTTAGAAAAAGTAGGCAATATTTTTAAATTTTGAAAATAAATTATTGATTACGAAATGCATGTTATGGTTTCAAAGAAATATAAAATTTATGTAAGTTTAAAAAAAATGTTTGAAAGGTACTGTGATCCCTAAAATGAGTTCACGGGCGCTCAGCTTCCTAAACTTCTTTTCCATTTCATGCAAATTTTTACGTACTTGACGGATTTCAAGCCATTGCCGTATGGAAATAAGGTCTGGAGCAGTGGTCGGAAAAACTACATTTTTTTGTAGCGAACTACAACTACAACTACTTTAGTATAAATGTAGTTTACTACAACTACAACTACTTTTTTCAAAATGTAGCAACTACAAACTACTTTTAAAAAGTAGTCGCTACTTCGCTACTTTTTAGTTATTTTTTAAAAAAGTTAATCAATAAAAAGCATTCACTTATACACCGTTTGAGGATTGAACGAGAAAATTCATAAAATGATTTAGGTTAGTAAACTGAATCCATTTGAACATGGTTTATTACCAAGTATTATTTATTCTTTCCTTCGCTTGCTGAGCTAATTTGTCATTCAAATATTTGTAACGACTTTTACGCATATTCGCTGCAAGAAAGGATTTAAACGTGGAAGGAATTCAACCTTAAAATGTTTAATCCTTTCCTGACAGTGAATATTTCATTCAAGAAGTGCAACTCGGCTACTTGAAAATGTAAATAGATGCAGTCATAATTTGTTTTAAATTTTATATAGACATACATGTACATAAAATTGATTTAGATGAGGAAAAACATCTTTTAAACAAAAGAGAAAAACTTTAATTTTCATTATATCAGTTAATTTTATAGGAACTTTTTTTTTTTTTGCTGGAACTAATGAATTCATTTTGAGCTTCTAGCTAGAGGTCCAGACCAGAACACTATTTCCTTTCTTACGCCACTCATAAAATGAAATAAAAGCATTTTTTCAATTTCACCGAATAACCTCAAAAACTTACATTATTTAATAATTGACTTTTATCATGTTAATATATCCAACACCCAATCAAAACAAAAGTTGCTTTTACTTTTGAACAAAGCCATTGCCTGTTTGGTGATATTTTGATAGTTGAAATTGTAACCGTAACTCCAGTGGATTAACTCTAAACTCCAGTAGATAGCGTTAATTTTGTTGACCACTTTTTGGTTTATTCATTCGCCTGAAATTACTCTTTGTCGAAATACAGCATTTCCCTGCATGTCAAACATTACCAAAGAATATTTTCAAATTATCATGTCGTGGCGTGTGTTTAATAGTTGATAACGTCAAGAGCGTTACTCGATCATTCGCTAGTATATATATGATGACATCTGAAACATGAAACATAACTAAGAATGCATACTTTACTTCAATGTGAAATTTTAAACTACAATGGACTCGCGCGACAGCGCGATTCTATTTAAACGAAATGGATATTTTGCGAGCTTTTCTCGAGTACTGAATTTTGGAGCTAACGCGAATTCCTCACCTCGTTACACGAAAACTTTCGAGTGGGAATCACTGGGCTTAAGTATCACCTTCTTTACTGCCTACTAAATATTAGTTTTGTGAATAAATTTTCGCTTCCGATTCACTGAAAGCGGAAGTTCCCCAACCGAAACATCGCTTTGTTAATTTACAAATCACCACTCGCATCTTTTTCATTCTAAATATGAAGTTGATGAAAGATAATTTCACATAAGCTGCTGTTCATCTAAAGTTTAAAAATGGAAGGAAAAATAGAAATCTCTGATAACTAAAGAAATGTAAAGATTTTCGATATGCTTGAACAACTAAAACGTGTATCGAATATAATTACAATATCTACTGTACAGCATTATTGTAGTGTTTCACTTTTTTTATTGCTACATACTATACGTACCGCAGTGTTTCATTTTATGCCATTATCTCCCTTTTGATTTTTGTGCAACCTAACAGTATTTTTATTCAATAACATAGCTTTTTTAAAAATACAGTAAAGCTTCAGTTCTCTATGTTTAAATTTGTAATAGAAGGTTAAGAAATGGGTAAAAATCATTTGAGGGATGTTTTCAAATGCTTCAAAATTATTGGTATGCTCATAAAAAATCGCATTTTTCCGCCTTTTCCACAACGCGAAATTTCAACCTACGCTGGGAGTCTTGGAACGCATCCCTCGCGTAAGTTGAGATTCCACCGTATATGCAGATGACATCTGACATGGATACCGAGAGCTTTTTCTCAAAGAGCATATTTGCAAGAAACGGAAAAATTTTCGTGATCATACATTTCTATAACACTGTAATATTTGTTGTTAGCCGGCCAAGCCAGTTCAATATCATCCTCTTCCATAACATTTACTGTAGCTTCCATACTAGGTGGATATTGACACAATAATTTCATTGACGTCTAAAATGTTCATCCACGGGACATTCTCAGCTTCCAGAAAACAGAAACGCAGCATAGGCGCCATTTTGCATAGTTTTAGAGGAGGGGGGCAGATATTTTCCCCATTGTTTAGCAGGAGAAGTTCACATGGAAACTGATTTCAGTACAGATTAGAATTATTAAAATTTGACATTTTTAATAACTTATTTAAGAATGGCTGGAGAAGAAATGTTTTTACATTTTTGTGAAGAAAAAAAGTACTAAAAGCAAGGAAGTTCTAATTTCTAAAAGGTTGGGGGGTGGGGCTTGAGCCCCCACTTGCCCCCTATATGGGTGCCCATGAAACGCGGTACTACATTAACAGTTATCGCTTATTCTTTCTATGCCATTCGATGTGAATATTGGGGAAATGTGAAAATGTCGATGCTAAACAAGTTAATGGCGTCAAACAGATAGAACGTATGGTGTCAATCTGACGTCAACTCGTATTTTTTAGAGTCTTCCGGACCTGATTAGTACAAGTTTTACTCGCGTAAGACTTGCACCAGTCAGATTCGTTTGAAACCTCGTTTCTTTCTTCTTCTTCTTCTTTTTTTTTTTTTTTTTGAAATTTTATTTAAAAGTAGTTTCCAGAAATCGCTACAAACTACTTTTAATTGTATCGAACTACTCGCTACACTACTTTTTTTGAAAAGTAGTGCGCTACACTACAAACTACTAAAAAATGTAGCTACTACAGTAGCGTCGCTACTTGTAGCGCGCTACTTCCAATCACTGGTCTGGAGCCTATAGAGCTACCACAATTCTTTTGTTTGAAATGAAGCTCTGACAATAGTGCATTAATTTTGTTCTATAATTAGGGCCGACGAGAGACCTTATGCCTTGAAAATTTAGTCAAGCCTATTTCAACGTTCTATTTTATTCTTATTGAATGTTTTTTAACAGAATCGATTACTGTGGTTGCGTGCTTCACCCTTCACCGTGAACTTTCTTTCTCTAAATATGTTAAGGAGAATTTTCACTCCTTAATAAAAATGCTAGCTATATCCCTGAGCGCTCGTCGTTCTGGTTATGTGCCTAGCCGCCAACGGTCACCATTTCGAACATTTAAGGGGTCACAGTACCTTTCAAGCAATTTTTTTAATTTAAGTAAATTCTATTTTTTGTTGAAACCATAATATGCTTACTTACTTTGTAATCAATATTTTTTTTTTTAAATTTAAGATATTGCTTACTTTTTTTAAAAATTCAAAACATTTAGGAAAATTTCAATTTTTTAAAATCCCTAAGGCTTTTTTGTTTTTAAACTAATATAAAAAATCTTTTTGCTAAACGATCACAATCATCATCTCTAAAAATCTGTGCATTCATTTGCTTTTGTGTTTACTAGAAACCTTTCCGAGATCAATTACGGAAAAAATCGTAATTTTTTTCCAAAAAATTTGGTTTTTAAAGGTATAACATGCTCTAAACTTTTGAATAATTTATAAAATGCTTATCCAATGCACAGTTTTGTTAAATATATTATCTTAATTGCAAAAAGTATTACTTTAAAGCTGTATCTTTAATAGAAAAAAATCCTTAGGGATTCTTATGACACGAAAACCCAAAAAAAAAAAAAAAACGATCATCGAGAAAAATCAATTTAAAGTTTTTCTTTTTGCATAAGAACACATAGCGAGCATGACCTAAAACCATTCATAACTTTTTAAATATTTGAACTAAAGCAATGAAACTTTTCCCCTGTGTTTAGACTAGTGTTTAGTTTCGAAATAAGAAATAAAATTTTTTTTTGATCGTTTGGTCATTTTTGAGGTACTGTAACCCCTTAAAAGAATCTTGTGCTGACTTTTTGTAAAAGCAAATGCCCCCCCCCCCCCCTCACATTTATAACCAACTACCAACAGCATAACGAATCGAAAACTAAGACTGCCTTCTTAGGCGGGGTTTAAATCTTTCAATATACACTTTCTGCAACCTGCGTATATCATCCATTTTGCGTGTCGTTTGAAAGGATGCAGACAGCGCATCCTTCATAACAACACGCTGCATGGCTAATCATAAGTGCTTTAAACCAGACAAGCGTAAAAGCAGCAACAGGATTTCCAAAATAAACATCCACCGCGCTTGACGAAACTTAAACAAAGTAGGGAATTCGAGCATTAGACCATAGCAGCTTAATTAAGCAATGCGTTTAAGTAGGTTTTTGCCTTCTCCAAAAATAACATTGATCCCTCGACACTTGACGGAGTAAATTTATTTCGTTAGAATACAAAACTTTAAATCGTTTCAATAACATTTTGAGCCATTAAGATTGATGAAGTATGATAAGTACAACAGTACACTGTAACAAATTTCGGAAACGTTTCTGGATATATCGGAAACGTTTCCGAAATAGTAGGAATCCTTCATCCAATAGCGAACTCCTCAATATTCAGAAAGCTTTTTGTTATTTCAAGATATCTAGAAGCGGAAGTGATGACGCAACGCTTCGAAACCTATTTCATCCTTCCAACACAGGCGCCAATGAGTCGGAAATAACGAGAATTTCTTTTTTTCTTATCTATGGTTGCTGCAGTCAGCAACTGTGTAGCATTGGATTGCTTGGTATTTCATGTCTAGAGAGTAGTAAACTGTGTCGAAACTAATTTTACGCCTTTGCATTTTGGACTGCCCTTGATTTTTTAGACGATGTACGCAGCTATTAAGTTAGTTAATAACCATTTGCTTCTTTACAATTTCCAATGCGACCATAATTAGATATATATTGTGTGTTCAAGCGTGAATAGTTTTAACACCCGTGTTTATACTTAATGAAACGAAACCCTTTGGATTACTTATTCAGTTGTAATGGAGGTACTTAGATTTTCTTCCGCTTATGTTCACTTGTAAGTATTAATGAATATTTTAAAACATGTTGTTATATACATTTATATTTTTGTTGATTTGCATTTGATGAGGCTCCAATTGTAACTGTTTTTGGGTTTATCGAATTAATTTAAAGTTATCCTACATACCTATGTGCGCGGTGTACTATTTGTTGTAACCAACTGAAACTGATTAATTACGCAAAAGAAGTAAGATTTATATTTGAGAAGCAATCACAGAAAAGTTATTTCGAAATACTTGGATGTACATACATTTTGGTTCAAAAAGAAAAAAAATCAATTGTTTAATTCATTAGAAATATGGTAATGCAAATATTTTCTAGTATTGTAATATGCTTCACAAAAAATGTGCCGGTATAATTTATCTTTTTTTATTATAATTTATTCATTCATTTAAAAATATTTATACCATTAGAAAATGACCATGTTATCTATTAGTAAGAACATAGTTATGAAATTAATTCATCTGCTTATTCATTTTGTTAAATGTGGTTAACAATTAAAAAATTCCTTGACATTAGTTCCGAAAATAACATTTCCTTCGTGGATATACTAGTTTAATGTAGGACAGTCAGGAGGAATGAGTCAGTGGCAAAAATGGAACAGCTGCATTTACATGCTGAAATAAAAAGTAATATTATTTCATGTCATCGTTTTAAAAGTGATCAGTTTTTAAATACTATGTTATTAATATGCAATGCACATATGGTGAGAAGACAAGGGGCGTTCACCACGCAGACTGTGCCATTGACATTTTCAAGAGGTTGCTTTTTTTAAGGTGGGGGGCGCTTTATATCATTTTATGGGTGCACCATCACTCTTATGGTGTGGGGGGGGGGGAGGGAACTCTCGTATATATGAAATGGAATAAGCATGTGATAGAGTTCAATGTTTTAATAAATAAAATATATAATACATTTTGCGCACACTCTAAATCAGTAACCTATTTTGATTAAGTATCTATATTTGTGATAAACTGGAAAAGGGCAAGAACAGAGGAATAAACCCGAATGGTTCCAGCAGGGGGACTTTGGTGTCATATTTAAATTCATCAATTTCTCTGTTGGTACTTTTCGGTACACTTTGTTCGTCAAAGAAATTGACTTGACGGGAACGAATTTCGGAACGAAAAGTGTAGGTAAGTTTTGTCAAATTTTATCCGAAAATAAAAGCTATCAAGTTTGATACAAGATATGTTTTTAAGTTCTGCATTAAAAATACAATATGTTGATAATTTTGTCTTGAAAATATTGAGAGAAAAACTGAAGTTTAATATTGTTTAACAAACAATCCCACTTCTGAGAAAGTACTCCCCTTCCCTCCCCCGACGATTTTGTGATTATGAATGAAACTACTATATTATTTCATAAATTTTCAAAAATTTATAACTGTGCATATGTTATGCTGTTAACCATGCTATTTGTCATTAGAAATTCAGAAAAAAAATCCACGAATGATTCTAAAATTGCTTGTTTCATTGCTCTTAGATATGAAAGAATTGAAACTGATATGGCATGCAATACTATTAAAAAAGAATTATTTTTTAGAAAAAATCACGGAAAAAGGATTCCAAAATTCTCAGAAACGTTTTTGAAAATTGTTTGGAGAATTCCGAAATACTCGGAAACGTTTTCGAAACTTTCATGAACCACAGCTGCACAGAATACTCAGAAACATTTCTGGAAATTACGGAAAGAGGATTCCGAAATACTCAGAAACGTTTCTGAAAATTACAGAAAGAGGATTCCAAAATACTCAGAAACATTTCTGGAAATTATAGAAAGAGGATTCCGAAATACTCAGACACGTTTCTGGACATTACAGAAAGAGGATTCCGAAATACTCAGACACGTTTCCGGACATTACAGAAAGAGGATTCTGAAATACTCAGAAACGTTTTTGAAAATTTCATGAACCGCAGCTGCACGATATACTCAGAAACGTTTCCGAATTTTTTTTACAGTGTACAACACAGAAGAAGTTTTCAAATAGAGATGAATTAGCTTTCCACTAAAAAACCTTCCTTGTTTTAATAGTGTGTGGACCACGGCCCCATTTCCCAATAGGCAGTGTAGGCAGTTGCCTAAGGCGGCAACATTTTCAGGGGCGACAAATTTTGCTTTCACCACACATTTTTTAAATGAATTTTTTGCTCTTGAAAGTGAGCATTCTTTCATTTTTCAGAGACAATATTTTTTCTCTTGTAATTTAATAATAATTTTCATGAAAATCAAATATTTTTCAAGCATGGATCAGCGTAAAACAGTAAGCGTGAAGATGAAAAGCTGGTGTCGATTGAAGAAAGTGTCATTGCGTTTGGCCAGAAGCCGCAACAAGATTGGGATTTGAGTAAGTTCTAGATCCATAGTGCTTTATTATTTTTAGTGCTTTACTAAAGTTTATCCAGTACCTACTGTTTTATTGAGTGATTGACGTTTATTTTCTTTTTTACATTATTAATATTTAAAAATTGTTTTCTGTTAATATTGAGTGCATTTATTGAAATTGGAACAGTGCAATTTTGATGTTTGATGATCAAAAGCATTTTGGTTTCTCTAAGAATCACTTACACACGTGTTTATTGGTAAAACCAATTTTTTTCACTAGGCCATCTAATGCTTATTTCTAAGTTTTTAAGTTGACCATCCGCACACACCTGTGGGACTGTCTGTAAATGATGTCTTTTTTTTCCCCCAGAATATTTGACTTCTCTCCCCTCTTTGTGAAAGTTTTACTCCTCACCTTTCTCCCTCCCCTTACACATACACCACCAGGCTCGTCATTTTAAAATTTTCTAGGAGGGGGAGGAGGTAAAGGGTATGTACTCAATGCATATTATACCGGGGAAAAAAACAAAACCAAGCCCATATAATGGAAATATATTGATTTTTCAAACCCAAGAGGGTCAATTAACCTCCCCCCCCCCCCCGGACTCTTCTAAATGCCGGACCTGAATGTCACACCTCTTGTTACCGCTCCCTCCCCATCGTCAAATTTTCAATTTCAAAACAATCCCTCCCCCTCCCTTTAATCCCTCAAAGTGACATTATTTGTGGATAACATCTTTTGAAAAAAATTATATTTACTTCTTAGTTATGATTTTTTTCTTTGTTTGTCGAGATGTCCCTGTACAACCCTACATGAAAAGAGAATCTAACATAGCAAAATATGAAACCAATAATAACGAGCTGATGTGTGCATCACATGACTTCCTTTTACTCCAATTTAATATCATTTCCACATTACTGGCAATTTTAATGTAATTCTATTGTTTACGTTCTAACTATCACCAACAATGGACAAATTGAAACCAGATTTTAAAAAAAAAAAAAAATCGCCAAATTTGTCGCCAAGTTGGCAACAAAACTTGGCGACCAAAAGACTGGCGGTATATCGCCAAGTGTCCGACAAATTGACACACAACTTGAGTTCACATCGAAATTAACAATGATTCCACCCCAAAAAGGGGCAAAAGACCCCCTTAGGAACATCCGAATGCAACCAAAAGAGAAGGTGCACAACTAGACTCCACCAGGAGTCTAGGTATCAAATTTCAACTTTCTAGGACATACCGTTTTTGAGTTATGCGAGATACATACACACATACGCACATACATATGTACATATAGAAGTCACGAGAAAATTCGTTGTAATTCGTAGAAATAGATATTTTGGGTGTCTGTAGGTTCCTAGGCTTATATCCACGTGTGGTCGGGTCGAAAAAAAAAAACTCAACATTCATTCGGGGGTGAGAAAAATGGAAATTAAGGCCGATTTTTGAGTGAAAATTTTTTTCGCGAATACAATACTTCCTTTTTTGTAAAAGGAAGTAAAAATAACAGTTAAGTTCACTGTAGCAGATATTTCGCTGCATTGATTACATCCACCGTCAATATATTCGACACCAAAAGAGAAAGCAGAACATAAATAAAAAGCAAAAGAGAAAAACTCATCCCTCCGTATCACCTGCATCTCCGACGAGGGCCCAGCAAAAAGGGACAGCCGAAAGATTAAAACGAAACGTGTGATTGCCGTGCAATTTACGAGCGGAGTTATTACAGCTCGGAGCATTTAATCGATGCGGATGAAGTAGAACCGTCAGCCCTGGAACTCTAATCCCCGAATTTAATGCTTCACCCTTGTTACGACCAAAAGAACTCGAAAATCCCCAGCGAGCACGGTTTCTTTTTAATAAACTTGAGCTCTTGCCAAGACGGAGTTAATTTCGGGAGGATATTTAACTTCAATGAATCCGCTTCTTAAAGACCTCGCCGTTTCATCAACTTGTTTAGCGCGCTGATTTTGTCGGAATGCTTTGCATGGTTGTTTACAGTACCTTCCCATTGTTCACGAATCCAGTCACGTAATTAATAAAAATCAAAGGGAACAATGACCGGAGCAAAAAAAAATGCTAATGGAGGAAAAAATAACGACTCATTTAAATTAATAACGACTTGAAATGTACCGCCAGTTCAGTCGTTCCATCCGAGGACTGCAGTTTCGTGCTTGTTAACACTCATCAGCCCGGAATAAGAAGTGACTAAGCTGGAGGTGGAAAACCTTTTAAGGAAGTCAAGAGTGCCAAACAAACTGGTAGCTAATATAATTAGCATTTACTGGTCAGTGCTATGGAGTTGGGGTTAAAATTTCAACCATCAGAATATCACCAAACAGGCAACTGCTTCATTCAAATGTAGAAGCAATTTTCACCCGTCATAACTTGACGGGCGATTTTGTAGTATGCAAATAAATGGCAATTAAAAGCCAAAGTTTAAAATTAAAGGAATAAAGTGCAAATGTATGCGTAAATATGTCACGCTCGTGCACAAATGGATTGGGCAATACGACATTTCTCTCGTTGCTGCTCGATAATCATTTTTTTGAGCAATCACGATTGCTTATTGTTCTCACTTGACTGTTTTTGGCGTTACGCTGATTTTATTTTTCCCCCGCCTCCCTCTGCAGCACCACCGTTGACCGACCTCACGATGCTGCTCCTCTAGCGAAAACCGTCTCCAGGTTGCGTCCATAAACTACACGCATACATACGCACACGCATGCCTACACACACACACATACACACACTCATGCCTACACACAGACACAAACAACACCTACACACACACTGACACACACACACACATACATACATACCCACATACACACACATGCCTCTACACAGACACAAACTCACACGCCTACATACACACATACTCCCCCCCCCCACGCACACACATGCCTGCACACACGCAAAAAAAAAAAAAAACACGTGATTACGAAAAACATAATTTGGATTCAAAATGTCTAACTAATTTTTTATTTTTTTTTTTCCAATTTCAATTTGTTTCTGAGTTTCCGCTATAGCAGTTTTTAAGCTTAAATTGTTTTAAGAAATTTTCTAACCATTGTCTTGTTTTTCCCCCTGTGCTTTCTATACGCATACAAGACAAAACTTAAACCACAATCGAAGCTCTCCGAGAACTTCTTTCAAAGCTTACTCATAAGTGTTCGAGGTCAGTAGGCGTTTACTTTTGCGAATGATTAGCACCTAAAGCCTGAGAGGAAACCTTTGCATAATTAGCAGCAATAAAAAACAACAGAACGGTGTAAATTACCAGGAAGCTTAGCGAAATTACAGAACTGGCCACGTGATTGTTTTAATGAGCCTGCGAAAAAAAATGGAATGTCAAGGCTGCAACATAAGTAACTTATCCTTTGCTATAAACTTCAGGTGTCGTGACGGGGAGTTGTGTGCATACAAATTGTTTCATTCGAAACTAATTAGTCAGGAGATAGCAGATATTGCTATGAAAATGCGCATGCGTACATCAAAGTTCTTCTTCATTACGATACCTACAAGGTAGAGCTCAATAAATGTCAAGGTGGAGGAATTTGCCATTTTATTCCCACGAAAGATACGCATTTGGTAACGTTGTGGCGTGCGAATCAGTAGATTAGGTCCTCACGAAGCACGCCATTCTATGCATTGACAAAAGGGTTTCTTACAACTTCGAAACATATGCCACCAATATTATTTTTGTTTGTGTTGTATTGATGTTGGTTCATTAATTAATTACTTGATTGTAACAACTGATGCTTTCAAGATAGGCGTCATTAATATAGCTACTTTCCAAGCTTGTAGGCCGTGGTACATCCAGGATGGTTATGGCTGACATTTTGCCTCATCTGTATCAGGCTTCTTCAGCTTCATTTGTGTTTCGCCTAAGACGTATCAGTCTGTCTCTGGCTGTTCAGCTTCATTTGTGCTTCACCAAAGACGTATCAATCTCTCTCTGACTTCTCAGCTTCATTTGTGCTTTACCAGAGACTTTTTACCTGACGTATCTCTCTCAGGCTTCTTCTTTTTTTTTTTTTTTTGAGCAATCACGATTGTTTATTGCTTTCATTTGACTGTTTTGATGTGCTATGATTTTATTTTCCCGCCAGCACCCTCTGCAGCATCACCGTTGACCGGCTCCTCACGATGCTGCTCCTCTAGCGAAAGCCATCTCCAGGGGTTGCGTCAATATCCTTCACTTATACGCATACATACATACACGCACGTACAAACAAACACATACACACACATACATACACCTACACACATACACATAGACACACACACGCATACATACAGACACCTAGACAACTACCCACACACTCATGCCTGCACACAGACACAAACACATATGTTTACACACACATACACATCCCCCCTACCACAAACACTCATACACATAACTACCCACAAACTCATACCTGCACACAGACACAAACACACACGCCTACACGCACACACACACACACACACTAGTGATTGCGAAAAACATAATTTGAATTCCAAATGTCAAAATTCAAATTGATTTTTAATTTTTTTTTTTTTAACCTGAGACGCATCAAGTAAAACGTGTCAGTCACAAGCATCCTGGATGGACCTCGATCAACGAGTTCGGAAACTAATATAGTCATCAGTTGGTTGGCTGGTTGTGGTATCGGTGCAAGAGCCAAATTGGGACAAAGCTGCATTAAATAAATTAATATATGTACCAGCTGTGACTTGCAGAAACATAAATATATAATCCTCCTCTGCAATCTGAGCGTGGCAATAGTATTGAGAAAGTAAGATCAAAGCCTATATGAGTCAATGATTCAAATTTCGAAACAGTACCGAAATGCTATTTTTCTAGAGTGATGGTTCATCTACTAAAATGATCTAAAAAAAGGTTTTCAAAAAACATTCAATTTCAAGAGTAAGATATTCAAGATCCGGGAAACACTTTGCTTGAAATGCATGGCAGCATTACATTTAATCTTATTCGCAAACGTTTGCTGCCAAGTTGAACGGTTCTGTCTCAGACATGCCTTGACTATCCTCGATGTAGTAACCTTCTATTTGCCATTAATGATTTTAAAAAAAAAAGTTCTAAAAGATTTTTAAAAACATTCCATTTTAAGAGCAAGATATTTAAGATCCTGGAACCACTTCGTTCGAAATACATTGTAACATTATATGTCACTTTTTGGTCTTTGATACCGATAATTTGAATTGTTCTGACAGACATGCCTCACCTACCTACGATTTAGCAACCTTCAATTTGCCGTTGTTGATTTGAAAGTAAAAGGTATGACAAAAAATAGTTTAAAAAAGCAGGCCTCTTCAAAAGCAACAAATTCAATATTCAGGCTGATCCACTTCGTTTAAAAAGCATTGTAACATTATGGCACTTCTTGTTCGCTATTGTTCACCGTCAACTTGAACTGAGTCTCGGATGTACCTACCCTCAGTGTAGCAACCTTCAATTTGCCATTGGTGGTTTGCTAACAAGAGAGCCTAAAAGTTTAAAACAGGCTGCAAAAGCAGCACCAAATCTTGACTGAAAATTATGTTGCTTTACTCAGGGGCGAGCAGGGGGGGGGAGGGACACCTGTTGACGGGCCCCAAAATTCTGTGCATGCGCCTGCTTCTAGTTTGCTAGTCCTTGCCGCCATCTTGAACTGTGTCTCAGACATGTTTCGCCTATCTTTAATGCAGCCACCTTGAATTGGTCATTGATAATTTGTCAACAAAAAGATCCAAAAGTTTAAAATACTCAATTGCAAGAGCAGCATAAGGCCATGGGCGCTATATAGAGGGACTAGTGGGGGCTCAAGCCCCCTTGGAGTTAGAACTTCCTTGCTTTAAATGGTTTTTTTCTTTGCAAGAATGTAAAAACATTTCTTTGGGCAGAAATTTTTTGAGACCTGTACTAAATGTAGATTAGTGTAGGCATCTCCAGATCATCTTTTGCATTGTGAGGGACTGGACAGAGAGGACATTTACTCCAGTCCTCTCCTGGTGTACGATTTTTTGAAGACTCTTGGGTTCATGGACCTGGTCTAATCTGCGGCTGGACAGGAGGAATAAGTTAGCATCATCATCATTAATATTTCTTCTCCAGCCATTAATGAATAAGTTATTAAAAATGTCAAATTTTAATAACTCAAATCTGTACTGAAATCGGTTTTCATGGGGAAAATGTCCTGATAAACCACAGGGAAAATATCTGAGCCCCCCCCCTAAAATTTTGCATATGGGCGCCCATACATAAGTCTGAAATACCTTGCTCGAAATATATTCGCAACTCCAATAAAATATAGGGGGCGCTGCAACCACAGTCTAATGGCGGATGAAAAAGGTAAAACAAACAAATGCCGGAACATATAACTTGCTTTGAAGCTTAGTGATTGACAGTAATTTTTCATCGTGTTTGTGGGAAGCTTTCTTTTCTATTCCTCTGAACTTACATTACACTACAAACTGTCTGAAGCCTGTAATTTACCAGAAAGAAAACACATGGAACGGAATGTTTTACCCTTTTCGGTAATATTGTTAATCACCGCAAGGTAGCGTATTCGAGCTCTGGAGTTGCGAATACCTAGTACAGTGACCGCCGCTTATTAAAATCACATTCGTTCTCAGGACATTTGATTTCATAAAGCAGCTGATTTTATTAACCGGTCTACCTACATTCAAAAAAATAAAAGGTTTTAAAGTTTAAATACTTTAAAAAACGAAATGCATTCCGTTATTTATTTTTGTTTTAAGTATTTCAAAATACAGTTGTCATTTTTACTGAACATTAGGGTTTTTTTTCTTTAACACAAGGGTCTTAAAATATTGGCGTATTGCAGTTTGATTAACAGAATTGGAGAGCAAAGGTTCAATATCGTTTACGAGTTTACTAATTCTTTTGTAACGTTCAACATTATATTTTCTTCTTTGCTCTAAAGTGCATTTTATGTCATCAAGTGCTTTTTTGACATCCATTGAAGATGCAAATTTGGCATTGAGATTTCCTCATCTTCTGAGACCAACTTTATGGTTCTTCTTTATCAATTTTTTACGTACAATGTCCAAAATTTGGATTTTATAAAACGGCGATAGTGATTTTATTAAAGGATGGTTTTAACATGTTTTGGTGTTGCAATGAATCTGTTCTTCCAGATTTGATTTTAAAAAGCGGCTGATTTTATAATCCAGTGATTTTATTAGTGGCGGGTACTGTAACATTATGTCACTTCTTGTTCGCGAATGTTTACCGCCAGCTCTGCTACAGCCATGTCTCGCCTATCCTCGGTTTAGCAACCTTCCTCCCAAGGTAAAAGTCTCGAATTTAGAAGTCTGTCGCAGGTTAGCCAGAATAATACCTATTAGTTTTCAAACCGACTGACTGCATGTAATTTGTATTCATTTTTCACACCTCGGCCGTCTTGGCCACCAGCCAGATGCGACTTCAATATAAAAAAATAAACCTTTTTTTTTATCCGTTCCCCTCTAAGTGGCACTTATGATCATTTCTCTGGCAACGCCATATTATTTTAGATGATTGTAAGAAGAGGCAGAACGGGTTTATCGGGATATTCATCCGAGTTATGTTTAATGGAGTCGTGATTGCCCACTCCCGCTTTGATTTTTCAAAGAAAAATATGAAATTGATTTTATTCGCAACTCCAGCGCTCGAATACGCTACCTTGCGGTGATTTACAAAACTGCCGGAAAAACTAAAACTTTGCCACGTTGCGTTCCATGTGTGTCTGTTGACGTAAACACAGGCAATTTGTTCTGAGTATTTATTAACGCAATCGATGTGTCTTAGTTCGATTTCTGTAGTTTTCAGCTACAGAAATTGTTTCGTCCCTTAGTAGTATTCTCTTAAAATATTGATTTAAATAGGATAAAACAAAAAAATCATACATACGAACATAAATCACAACACTTTTAGCATTTTCTTCGTTACCACGTGCGTTTGTTTTAGTTTTTTCGTCCGCCATTAGACAGTGACTGCAGTGCCCCCTATAGTTCGTTGGAGTTGCGAATTCAACTTCGCACGATTATCGCAATAAAATATTGAAATGACTGTCAGAGCATTATTTGATGACTCACGTTCTTCATTTTGTGCAAAAATTTTTTATCAAAAAATAAAACGAAATGTTTGAATTAAAATGTAATAGTCAAATCAAAATATTTACATTCGCCATAACTAGTTCCTGCAATCGAAATATTCAGAAAATTAAAAATTTTACACACACACACACACACAAGATAGAAAAGAAAAGGAAGGAGAGAGTGAAAGAAAAGGGGGAAAAATAAAGGAAGAAGAAATCGGTGATCTTTCATTGTTTACATTTCCTACCGATGACATCAAAAATGATGAAATACCATTCTGTGTTGCCATTCACAGAGCAAAATATTTAATTCGCATCTTTACTCACGCGTATTGGCAACGATATGGTTGATAGCTAGCGTAGAGCGCAATTTTAATTCGCTTCTTGATGATCATAACGTGGAAACGCGGTACAAAGATGCGCCAAAAGCATCATTTGTGACGTCATCTGGACCACGCCTTGTTTGAAAAATCGGACATTTTAAAAAATTAATTAAAAATAACTGTAGGAAAATAAAAAAAATTTCTGGGTCCATGTTTTTTTGAGCAATTACGATTGCTTATTGTTCTCATTTGACTGTTTTTGACGTTGCGCTGATTTTTCCCACCGCCACCCTCCGCACCATCACCGTGGGCTCCTCACGCTGCTGCTCCTATAGCGAAAGCCGTCTCCAGGTTGCATCCATGTCTTACACAAACGCGCATACATACACAACTACACACACACGCGCACATCACACAAACACATACACACATACACACAAATACATACACACACATACACACTTACACACACGCATACATACAGACACCCACACATACACACATACACAAATACCCACACATTCATACATGCACACAGACACAAACACATATGCCTACACACACATACACATACCCCCCCCCCACACACATTCATACACACACATACACATAACCCGTACACACAAACACACACTCCTACATACACACACTCGTGATTGCGAAAAACATAATTTGAATTCAAGATGTCAAAATTCAAATTAATTTTCCTTTTTTTTTTGCTTATTCTATCAATTTCAGTGACTAAAAGTACTACTTTTGACTGAAGGAAACAACCCTATTTACAAAGTAAGAACAGAAAAAGAGAAAGACGCGAAAAATTTAACGAAAGTAAAAACTACCCGCGTAATTTTAATTTGATAGTTCACACTAATTAAAACATCTCATTTCATTGTGCTGACGAAAAAAAATACGATTGCAAAAATATTTCATTTACGAAACGGTTAAAAGTCACATCCAGCCACTCTGTTTTAATTCCCGAATCACGAGAATCAATTCTGTTTAGTCAAACGGAGAGTGCGCATAAATTCCTGAACCTGACCCCCTCCCCCTCCCCTCCCCAGTTCGAAAGAAACATTTTTATCTCTACTCTATAAGCAAGTATCACTTTTTTTATACTTTCTACTCGAAATGGTGGCATCCATTACAAGCGTGCAAACCGTAAAACATCTGGAACAAAAGCAGAAAGATTTCCAACTTTTCGCCCGACCAGCCAGGTCACGTAAAAGCAATTCGAATTTATCAGCGGTCAAATGAAAATAACGATACACATGGAACAAAGAAAAATGTTTTAGAAGAGAAAAAATGGTCCCTCGCGTGTGAAAAAGAAAAATGGAGTGTTTGGCAGATGGCTCGGCCGGTTCGGCGAAATTGTTTTTAAGCGATGATAGAGAGTTCTCTCCATATTTTAAATGCTCCAGAGACTAATTATTGTCTTTAATGCCATCGCTTCGGCAGTTATGTAATTATGATTATTTCTAGCATTGATTTCCAAAAACGAGAAACGAGTTTTGTTCTGATCTTTTTTTAATAAGGCGGCGTACGTAGCGGTTATGGAGTTTTGAATGTTGTTATAATCGAAATGGATGTTTATCGGGAAGCTACTTTATGCATTAGGAAAAAATGAAGGCGTTAGTTAAAATTCTAATTATAATGGGGTCGTTTCCAAAATTTCAAAAGTATTCTTTTCTGAAAGAGCATGCTTAAAAACATAGGATCTGACCATTTTTTAATTAATTTGTTTAAGTTTAATATTTTTAAAAAATTACTTGAACCGGTGAGCTTTCATTGTTTACATTTCTTGGCGATGACATCACAAATGATGAAATGTCATTGAGTGTTGCCATTCACCGTGCAAAACATTTAATTCGCATTTTTACTCACGTGTATTGGCAACGATATGGTTGATAGCAAGCGTAAAGTGCAATTTTAATTCGCTGCTTGATTATCTTAACGTGGAAACGTAGTAGGAAGATGCGGCAAAGTGCATCATTTGTGACGTCATAAAGATCACGTTTTGTTTGAAAAATTGGACATTTAAAAAAATTAATTTAAAAAAAACTGTTGGGAAAATGAAAGTATTTTCTGGGCCCATGTTTTTTTTCTTTTTTTAGTCATTCTATCCATTTTAATGACTAAAAGTAATACTTTTGACTGAAGAAAACCACCCCCATTAACGTATGACCGAAGACGTGGTTTGTTTTGGAATTTAACGAGCTGTTAATTTATTTTAAAAGGTATGCGATGAATTAATATAAAATATAAAGTTGTTGTTTCTTCTGACAAAATCCATATTAATTGGACCACTCACCAAAATGTTTATTTTAAAAACCTTAAGATGAACATGATAAATATCACTTAGGGTAAAGACAAGGTGTTGAGTTGGGCAGTTATGTCTAGTTCACCGTTCCATAAATTATTTTGTTTTTAGCAAAAAGTAAAATTAAAAATAGAAAAAAAGATACATAAATCAAAGCAAATTAAATAAAGAGAGCAAAATTCATCCCCGATTTGAATCATAATCATAAAAAAAAAGTTAATTAATAATGTTGAGTGGCAAAAGAAACTTCCAAAAGATGAGATTCATGAGCTTAAACCAGAAAGGAAATAAACTAAATATTGGAGGATAAAAAACGCACAAAAAGGATTTGAGGTCGAAATCCGTGCCCTTTCTATGACCTAACCCAGGAAATAAAGAAATAAATGTTTAAAAAAAAACTTTTCACTTACAAGAGATGCTGAGTGAACACACTATAAGCGCCTAAAACTTACGATGTAACAAATTATTCAAACCTTTAAAAACAGTCATGATTTCTTAAAGAGTTTTGGAGAATATTAGAATACTAGCGGTACCCTTGCCCGTTTTGGAAAATTAAAAGTCATTTGGTTCGCTTGTATATTTACGGGTAACTTCGGTTATGCGTTCAGTATGTCTACATATATTGGGCAGATTAGAAAATTTGTCACCTACGACTACCAGTTGATTAGCCCCTATTTCGTTGAATTTAAACAAATATAAATAGAAAATAGATGAATAAAATAAAATATTAAGTAAAGATTAGATATTGAGACGTTATTCCTCTAAAAAGAAAGTAAATAGATCACAACATTAATAAAATGGCTGACCAATAAAAAATATATAAAAAAACACCCCTCAGGTATTTTTATTATACGAACCATTAATTTTCAAAGACACATGTGTCCCAATAAATCGAGAATGCATAAATAAAATGTTAGAACAAGAAACTATGATTCATCACTTTTTACGACAGATCTCGAAATAAATGAATGAAGATGTAGTAAATGAAATAATAATTTAACTGACATAAGTAAAGACATAATAAAATCGACTATTTCTTCAGCTTCTAAAATTAGGACTGATAAATAATGGTCAAAGATTTATAGATATTGTCCAAATGAGACAAATTGTATCATTCAGTATTTTAGTCCGAGTAAATTTGAATTCCTAATATAAGTATAGAGGAATTTAATGCAACACAACTGGCCACTTATTATTAACTGAGCTGTGTGCTGCAGAAATGTATAATATTTATTTTGATGTTACCTTAATATAACGTTTCGAAATCAGCATCAATAAACCAAGTAATTCCAACAAAAAAGGGGGCATAGAAGCTTGATTTTTGCAGTCGCATTCCTTATATTTTAAATTATTTCACTGAAATTTCTGGTTAAATTTTGCTTTTGCCTAATTTAGTTCATTTTAATCCTCTGTTTCTTCCATACTACAAGCAAATAATTCGACATTTTTTTAAAAACTTTTCTGTGTAGAAATTTTTTCTCAAAAGATAACTTTGGACAAGAGATGCAGTGAAAGAGTTTGCTGCGTCTCTGGTCCAAGGGTTTGCTGAGGGTTAACCTCCAATATTGAGTTGCCTCAGCAAAACCCTTGTTATTTAGTCATATGCAAATTCTAGTAAGTGTTAGATGTATGACTTTAATATCACCAAAACACAGGTAAGGGTTAACTCCGAACCTTTGATTTTAAGTCATATTATCAATCCTAGTAGCATCCATGTACGAAGCGTTATGTCTCCGAGAAAATTATAATAAAGGTTATTTATATAGTCTTTATCTTTACTAATAATAAAGCTGAAAGTCTCTCTGTCTGGATGTCCGGATCTCTGTGACACGCATAGCGCCTAGACCGTTCGACCGGTTTTCATGAAATTTGGCACAAAGTTAGTTTGTAGCATGGGGGTGTGCACCTCGAAGCGAGTTTTCAAAAATTCGAGGTGGTTCTTTTTCTACTCCAATTATAAGAACAAAACTATCATAAGATGGACGAGTAAATTATGAAATTATCATAACGCGGAACCGTAATAATGGGTACAAGCCAATTGGCGAGAAAATTCACCGTACATAATTTGTAAATATACAGGCGAACCAAAAGACCTTTTACTTTTTCTATTACGGGCAAAGCCGTGCGGGTACCACTAGTAAAATATAAAGGAAAAATTATGATTAAGGTAATAGGACTTGGTTCTCTTTGTAACATGTAGGCAAACATTCGGATAAAAAAAATCGTCACCTGAAGTTCCCCCTACACACACATTATCTAATTTAATTCTCGGAAACGTGCCGTGAGATTCTTAAAATTAGAATTTCATGAGCCAAGCAGAAAAACAAAATCTGCTGAAATGCTCTTATTTGTGTTTTCCAAGAAAAAAAGTTACCAGAAGCAACTTCCCCAAGGAATAGATTGAAGAATTGCGTGTCACTGATATCTCGTTGGGCCGTCACAAAACGAAAAACAGTTCAGCGTAATGAATTGGGAAGAATGCAACACCGAAAAGTCGTGCAGACGAGATTTGGCGGAATAAACACCTGCAACGCGTTCTGCACATGACCTTATACCTCCCGACAGATTTACTATCCGCTGCAAGAACAATGCACCTTCTTATAGAAAGATATTCGAATGGAATCAGAAAAAGTGGGACTGAAGCACCAGGATCGAACAGAACATCGACTGTGTTCGAAATTAATGAAATGGGAAGAAAATAATACACTTTCGCAAAACACCACAAAGAGTGACTTAGAAAAAAGCCCCTATAACTAGGGAGCCGACATATCCGCCATTTTGGATCAAAGTGACCGTCTGTTTTTGAGCCATTGCCAAAGACGCAAGAAAGAATGTTAAGATTGTAAAAATAAGTGAATGTGCCGAAGCGTACTGTGCTAATAGTTCACAGAAAGGATTTTGTTTCTTTAAATCTCAAAATTAATTACGTTTTTAAATCAGTTGGTAAATTAATTGCTAAGATCCAAAAATGCAATGCTGTCAAAAATAGGATTAATTTACTTTATTGGAAATTCAAGTATATAGTATTAGCACATAAAAATATATAGTTACACTAATACTACTAAGAGCATTAATAATGTGAGGTAATACTAGTTTCATTAATGAGCAAGTTAATTAATCATACAAATAACCGAATACTAATAATATATGTAATATTTCACCAATTGAAATGTTTTCGATTTCTTGATGTTTTGTTGGTTTGTTTATTTTTTCAAAATATGACACTCTGTTGTTCTAATCTCAATTTGTGACAAAAACGAATGCATAACGCTAACATAAAATGAAGCTGAAAGGAAGCGAAAATACATCTAGCGTGGTAATATTTCTCCGACTTTTGATCCAAAATGGCGGACAGTTCGGCCTGGTATATGTAGGGGCTCTAACTTAGAAAAAAGCATGATATTTTATAAGCCTGCTGAGAAGACAGGGGTCTGTCCAGGGTTTTTCACAGGGTCCGTTTTTTGTGAAAAATCAAATATTTTTGTGAAAAACGAAATTTTTTTGTGAAAAATCAAAAAAATTTTTATGAAATATCTTTTTTTTTTTTTAAATAAAATTATTTTGTAAAAACGAAAAATTTAAATTTATAAACATTAATAAATGCGTTTGGGGGAGGGGGAGGCTCATGGAGCAAACTACGGCATTGAAATAATTTGTTGGAAGTTTTACAGTATTTTTTGTCTTTTCTAGGGCATTTTCGAAGGTTATCATAGCAATAGGGAGGTATCATTCTCCAGCGGATGGTTAACCTAGATGTATCAGTATCTATATACCGTTCCACATCTTGTTAAATTATTTGTACTAGAAATTTTTTCTGAAGATTTTGTATAAAGAGTAAAATCATAAAATAATTGAAAAAAAAAAAAAATCAGGCAGTTGTTCAGTATTTAGCTTTTTGGCGCATGAAATTTTTACAGAGCACGAAATTTCGTTTTAAATTTGTAATTTTAACAAAAATAAGTATAAATTTTATTTGTTTACCTCTGAATAAAGCGTAGTAAGCATTTAAAAAAATGCAAAAAATTCCATTCCTATAGCGGATGCAAAAAGATTGACATTTTTGAAGTGAAGACATCAAAAGTATAAGAACGGAATATAAAAGAATTTATATTAGTAAAATCTTTTCAAATTGCATATTAAAGGTTAATGATAAACATATTGATCATGTCTATCGACATAGTTGAAGCAAAAATAAAATTAAACCATCGAACCGTCTTGACACTTTTAAAAGAACACGAAATTCTGCTTAAACTAATGATTTCACTAAAAATAATGAGAATTTTTATTTATTTGCCTCGTAACAAAGCTTAATAGTCAGCATGAAAAATGAGTAAGATTTGATTGTCATACCGGATGCAAAGAGATCACGTTTTTCAAAATGAAGGCATCAAGAGTGAAAAACAGCAAATAAAAGAGTTTATTTAAGTAAAACAATTTTAGAATAGCATTTTAAAAGGTTTACATGATGAATATTATTGATAACCACCGACATTTTCGCCGAAATATCGTAGTTAGAAAAAGAAAAAAAAGGAGGTGGGGTAATGTAAAACAATGGACAATACCAGATTCCTGATATGGACATAGGAAAAAAATACTGGAATTCCGGTTTATAACCGATACACGAGCACCCCTGTTAGCATAAAAAATTCAAAACTAATATAATTTCTTCTTAAGATAACGTTAAAACATCACACCATAAAGGCACAAAAATTGCCAAGCTGGAAAATATTAGGAATATTTTCCAAGTCCCTGTGAAAGGTTTACTAGACGTTTATTTATTTAGCGTTAATGTTAATTTTATAGTTGTAACCATATCTGAAGCGATCACATTTCTTCCCCAACCTATAGCTATTCTATTTGTTAGCAGTACAAAGTTCAATTCGCTAATATGTGTTATTATTGTTTAGATTGAGAGCAGAGGGAGAAAGGTGCTGAGGCAGCAATATCAATTTGCAGAGGCCATAATATTTTCAGAAAAATCTATAACAACAACATCGTTGCAGGCTATTTTTATTCTGCTGTGATAAAAGAAACAGTAAGCATCACAGAAATATGCAGACATTTCTTTTGAAAAATTAGCCGTTATTTTGATTTTAAATTTGCTTTTACAGTAAATGATTTGTGAAAGATCCTTTTTTGTTGATTAGAATTTTGTGAAGGGTCCGTTTTGGTTGATCGGAATTTTGTGAAGGGTCCGTTTTGAGTAATCGTATTTTTGTGAAGGGTCCGTTTTGAGTGATCGTATTTTTGTGAAGGGTCCGTTAACGGACCCAAATTTCCCCTGGCCAGACCCCTGGAAGATGACGAAATAAAAGGAGTTATAATTTTTACAGACATATCAATATACGTTGGGAATTCTATCTTATGCCCCCGTGGTCACGATCCTACGTCCATCTTGTTCTGACATCGAGTGTTGGGAAATTACTCGCTTCCAAATGAAATAACTACACCATACACATTAAGGAAATTATAATGCAGAAGTAGGGAGCACTTTCTGTCACGATTTTGGGTTAATGTGATAATTGTATTAGGAAATCATCGCGAGTGAACACAACCGAAAAGGTAAAATAAAGAAAGTAGAAATAATATTTATGTAGTACCATACAAAGGCTATTTCAAGCAAAATGTATGAAGCTTACAATCGTTTCCTACAAGTTTTTATTCGTTGCCAAACAAAATAAAAAAAATTAAGAATAAAAGTAAAATCATGGCCCCCTAAATACGCTTACGGGCTATGACAATTTTTGGCTTTCCTGTGTTAAACGGATGCAGCTTATGCATCCACCAATCATAATCCATGTGTCAAAGTTTGTTGAGCAATCACGATTGCTTATTGTTTTCACTTGACAGTTTTGAATTCCTATCATTTTATTTTCCCACCAGCGCCCTCTGCCAGCACCACCGTCGCGTCGACCGGCGTCACGATGTTGCTCCTCTTGCGAAAACCGTCTCCAGGTTGCGTCCATATCCTGAACACACATGCATACACACACATACACACACTCATGCCTGCGCACAGACACAAACACACACTCCTACACACACATACACACACTCATGCCTGCACACACACAAACACTTATGCCTACATACACACACACACACACACACATACGAACGCCTGCACACACGCGCGTACACACACAGCACTGCATACACAACACGCACACATACATACATACACACACACGCACCCACACACATGCGCGTACACAAACACACACGCGCATTCACACACACGCACGTTCGTGATTGCGTTGCGAAAAACATAATTTGAATTCAAGATGGCAAAAATTCAAATTAATATAATTATTTATACATATTTTTGATAGGACGTCGCCCATTTTGACGGCAAGAGGCCCCACTGGGAACTCCTGTATCCACCAATCAATGGCAAAGTAATGGAAACAGGAGTGCCCCGTAGCGCTCTTTTGGTGGCCATGGGTTTCAGCGATTGCCACGGCCCCTAAGTATTCAGTGGGGCCATGGTAAAATATTTACAGAGCAATTATTATGCGGCTAAAAAATCGTTTGCAACTTTTTCCTTTTTTTCAAAAAAAAAAAAAAAACGCGCTTTATATTCTTTACTTTACTAAGCTTACTAACTGAGCTGTGTGGTTCATGGAGAAATTTATTTGAATTCTTTTTTGCAGCGGAAAAAAAATACCAAAAGTATAACAAGATACAGATAGGGAGCTATTTAGAATGAAAATATAAATGTTCATGTCAGTTATCATTTACTATAAGAAATAAAATCTACTTTTAAACGTTTTACTTTCATTTATTTTAACTCATGGATTGATTTAGGTTTGCATGAGAAATAAAGCTTTGTGAATTCTTTAATTCAATAAATGAATCCTTAACCTTTGTTAAAGAAAAGATAAGAATTAAAATCTTTCTTTTCATTCAATTTGCAGTTTTAAAGTAAAATCTGGATGAGTCCGCTTGTTCACTGCAAAGTACAATAAAAGAGCTACATTTAAGAAGTATTTAAATAAATAAACAACGAGCTGATGTGTGCATCACATGACTTCCCTTTACTCCAATTTAATGTCATTTTCCCATTATTGGCAATTTTAATGTGATTCAATTGTTTACTTTCTAAATATTACCAACAGTGGCCAAATTGAAACCAAAATTAAAATTAAAAAAAAATCGCCATTTGTCGCCAAGTTGGCGACCAAAAGAGTGGCGAAATATCGCCAAGTGTCCGACAAGTTATAACACCACTTGAGTTTACATCGAAATTAACAATGATTTCCCCCCAAAAAAGGGGCAATAGACCCCCTTAGGAACACCCGAATGCAACCAAAAGGGAAGGTGCACAACTAGGTCGCACTAGGAGTCTACGTACTAAATTTCGACTTTCTAGGACATTGTTATGCGACATACATACACACATACGCACATACATACGTACATACAGACGTCACGAGAAAACTCGTTGTAATTAACTCGGGGATCGTCAAAATGTATATTTCGAGTGTCTTTACGTTCCTAGGCACATATCCACGTGTGGTCGGGTTAAAAAAAAAAACTCAACATTCATTTGGGGGTGAGCAAAATGGAAATTAAGGCCGATTTTTGGGTGAAAATTTTTTTGCGAATACAATACTTCCTTTTTTGTAAAAGGAAGTAAAAATACAAGCACTTCATTTGATTTTATTCCAAATTTAAACGTAACCTAGCATCAAGAAAAGGAAACCGAATTGTACTATACACATTTTGCAATGACGATACCTAAAAAAAAAGACTAAAAACGAAAACATAATTCTTTTCTTTAAATGAAATGAACAATGGCAAACACTGATTACTACAAGCCATTTTCTTCCTCACCAGTATATATAACTTCTCCGCAAATTGCAATCCGTTTAAAAACGAAATTTCGGCGGACGCAATATTAAATTCCCAAGAAACATTCCATTTCAAAACCTCCATAAATATCACTTCCCCCATTTAAACCGGGGAACGTTTCGGCAGGAAAGCACTTCGCCGGGGTTTTGACACCTTCAAGTGGACGCGGAACACAATACCCGGTCTGTTATTACTTCCCAGAACACAACTTGAACAATAGCTCCCATATCGTTTTCCACACTGAAGATGCTGAAGTTACAACAGATATTCGACTGAATTCCAGCAGGCGTATTGCATCTCAACACTTGCTACCAGTATCTTTTCTCTTCTCGGAGAGTCGTTCTGATGCGTTTTTGATTGATACGGGGCCGTTGTGTTGTGTGTGTAAGTTTTTGCACGCGATTCGAACATTTATGTCCGAGGGGGGGGGGGGGTTCTTACATGCCACATAAAAGATGGCCGCAGTTTTATATTGAATTGAAAATTTTTGTTTTTGACGGAAAAATATCCGCGAAATAGACCAGAGAAGAAGCGGATCCTGAGTGAAATAAGCTTCAGTCTGTGTTCATTCGGGGTAACTCTGATCTACAGTTTTTATATTTTCAACCAATTTGTTTTGTCTTTTATAAATAGATTTTCCACAAGACTATCTCGATCACAGAAATCGCTGATGACATTTAAAATGTTCACAAAAAAATGAATTTGAATTTTGACCTCTTGCATTCAAATTATGTTTTTCGCAATTACGAGTGTGTGTGTGTGTGTGTATGTAGGCGTGTGTGTTTATGTGTGTGGGGGGGGGGGTATGTGTTTGTGTGTAGGGGTATGTGTGTTTATGTCTGTGTGCAGGTATGAGTGTGTGAGGGGGGAGGGAATGTGTATGTGTGTGTAGGCATATGTGTTTGTGTCTGTGTGTGTAGGCATATGTGTTTGTGTCTGTGTGCAGGCATGAGTCTGTGTGTGTATGTGTTTGTGTGTGTACGTGCGTAATATGTATGCGTGTAAGTGTAGGATATTGACGCAACCTGGAGACTGTTTTCGCTATAGGAGCAGCATCGTGAGGACCCGGTCGACGGGGATGCTGCAGAGGGTGGCGGTGGGAAAATAAAATCAAAGGACATCAAAACAGTCAAATGAGAACAATAAGCAATCATGATTGCTCAAAAAAAAAAATAATTTCAGCTTTGACAACTTGAATTCAAATTATGTTTTTCGCAATCACGAGTGTGTGTGTATGTAGGCGTGTGTTTGTGTGTGTGTGGGGGGGGGGTTGTGTGTAGGGGTATGCGTGTATGTGTGGGTAGGCATGTGTGTTTGTGTCTGTGTGCAGGCATAAATGTTTGGGTAGTTGTGTGTATGTGTCTGTATGTATGCGTGTGTGTTTATGTATGTGCATGTGTAGTTGTGTATGTATGCGCGTGTGTATAGGATATAGATGCAACCGTGAGACGGCTTTCGCTAGAGGCGACCTGCCGACCGTGGTGCTGCAGAGGGAGGCTGGGGGAATAAAATCATAGGAATTCAAAACTGTCAAGTGAGAACCCCGGTAGCAGAAACTGCGAGAAGCGAGACGTGCGTCGCAGATTTTTCAGCAGCCTGCAGATAATTTTACCCAAAAAAAAAAATTAATAAATAAAAGGAAAAAAAAAAAGAAATACAACTTGGCAAAAAGATTGTTCGGAGTTCGTTTTTTCAATCGAAAAGCGATGGATGCTTCGGCATTTCAGCTAGAAACATAGTCGCTATATTTGGTCATTCGTAAGATCGAAGTCGATAAGATGCTTAAGTGTCTACATTTTCCAAAACAAAGGAGAATTGGATGTTTCATTTAACTGCAAACTAATAAAAATGATTTAAACTGTAAAGCAAATTTTTTTTTTTTTTTTTGGATTTTTTAAAATAGTTTTTTTGAGAAATAAAAAATTTTATATTTAAAATTTCACCTTATCCTCATCGCTCGGACGCAAAAGTGCTAAAACTTTTCAACTTAAGTGTAGTCTCATGAGGATTTTTATTTTTAAACTATTTTTCAGCAACAAATTCAGAAATTAAGATCTTAATTTTTGGCGTAGTCGCCATGTTTGGTCATCCCCAAGATGTTGGTACGCAAGACTCTTTAAGTGCCTACATTTTTATAAACGGAATTGGATGTTTATTGCAATTCATACTGTTAAAAATTGTGCAAAATGTGCCCTGTTTTTCGGATAATTCTTAATTATTGTCTTGAAAAACGCAAAACTTTACGAGACGATTACTTGCCGAAGTTCAATAAAAAAGAATTGGATTAAGTTTTGATCAGTTTACTTCAATACAAACTATTGAAGATAACATAAAATGTACAATAAATCATGTTTTTTTTTAAATTATTTTCATGAAAAATGAATTATTATCTGCAAAATTGTATTTGATCTTCATTGCTTTGGAAGCTCTGCTATAAACTAAAACATTCATCTAAAATGCAGTTTCCTGCGCACTTCTCATTCACTAATTTATTTATTTATTCATTTTTTGAAAGGAAATTCAAAAACCTATTTTAACTTGAATTTTCCACATTTAAATAAATATGAACAGAATAATTGTTTTTCATTGTGTGCAGAGTTCTATTTATTTTTATGAAAGTAGTGACCCCCCCCCCCCCCCCCCAGTTTTTCGGGTCTAGTGGCCACTGACCAGTTGAAACATATCTGAATCTTGTCCTTTCAAGGGACTTGTGTATTTTAAGAAAACTAAAAATAAAAGTAAAAATAATGCTGCAGATTATTTTCAACTGCCCAAAATAGTGTCGCAGACTGGCTAGAAAGTTTCTGCTACTGGGGTGAGAACAATAAGCAATCGTGATTGCTCCGAAAAAAAATATATATATATATATATATATATATATATAATCGTTTGAAGTTTAAATATTGAGTGCGTGTAATTAACGAGAAAAAAAAACAACTTTGACAGATAGATTAGTACTTCTCATATTTGGTAATCATCTTCAAGAATAATTGTATCATAGAGTCGTTTACAAAGACAATAAGATGGCCACTACTTCATTGAAAAAAAAAAAAAACAGGAATTAAATTTTGCTCGCCGAATGTATTGAGCAGCACAAACAATAAAACTGATTCCAAAAGAAAAAATGCAGCTCCATTTTTAATATCACAAGAAATATTATCAGAAACAATTAAGTTGAAAGTAAACATTTGACATTTTTATTTATCAATCAAAATTATGCCATTTCACGTTTTCACAACCAGCCATGTGAACATAGAGCTTACGCTAATTGCATAGAAATTACTCCTCAGAGAACAGCACTGGTAGATACGAAATCTGCTACGATGTAATTATAATAAAACGTATCCGGGGATACCATGTTTTCGGCTTATTACATTATAATTGCGTTTTTGCAAAATGAAGATGGCAAAGAAATCTCCCAGAATCATATTTCAAACGAGTCAGTCAATCTTCATGTCCGAAAAAAAAAAAAAAAAAAAAAAAGAAATTCTAACAATTCCATGACGATTAATCTTCCGAACGTCATTACAGTGAGAGGGACTCATTACTATGAGAAGAACGATATCTCGACATTTTTATGATGTCAACCTCGAAAATTTTGTCGGAGGTATGTCTGTGGCCAGGGCAGTATACAAGACCGGGGGGGGGGAGGGTTCTTAGGGTTCACCCCCCCCCTCCCCCGAGAAATTAGGTTTGACATTTAAATGTTCGTTTATATTTAAAAATTTCCAAAAAATATTGTTTTAAAAACCATTAAAATTTTTATGGTTTGTATTGAATCATGTATGGTTTGTATTATGGTTTGTATTGTTTGTAGTTTGTTGAATATTGTTTTAAAAACCATAAAAGTTTTTAAACCCTCCCAGAAATTATTTTCTGGTTACGGCCCTGTATTTATCTACTTCGTATGCTTATGTATACATTGGAAATCTTCAGACATAATTCGAACTCGGACAATTGTCAATTTTTTAGAACAAGGAACTTTTCAGAATGCTTGTTCGGTGCTACACACTTTTTAAACACTTATGCGAGCGCAGTTTGAGAACATTTTTTAACAGTAACGCATGGGCCCCCAAATCTGCAAATTAGTTAAGTAATGTGCACATGCACACCAGTGACTTCCAAGCATTTGCGGCAGTAAAAACATCACGAAAAGGAGGGGTGCTCCCCCTCCCTAAATATCGCGAAGACCCCTTAAAAGTCCCTATAGATATACCAGTAACACCAGTAAGCTGTACTGACAGTTGGATCAGCTCAGGTGACCGGGCAGTAAGCTTAACTCACCGTTGGGTACCCATAAGTAAGCTGAACTGATCGTAGGGTATCCCCCAGTAAGCTGTACTAACCATGGGAGAAGCTCAGCTGACCAGCCAGTGAGCTCAACTGACCGTTGTGTACCCATCAGTAAGCTAAGCTGTACTGACCGTCGAGTCAGCTCAGGTGACAGGCCAGTGAGCTCAACTGAGCTAATATAAAAGTCCCATATCCCTTTTTAGTCCCTATCCAAAAAGTAAAAAATACCCCTCAAAACAACACTCCTAAAAATTTCAATGGTGCAGTCTGCGCCATGACCCCCTACCCCCCTCCTACGTGGGCATCCCTGCGATAAGTGACGCAAAGAAAGTGTATTATTCTGCTTACTTAAGACTCGAAAAATCTGAACAAAGTAGAAATCTATCAACGGGCTAAAACCTTTTTTCTTTCCTTCTTATCCTCTTCGTAGAAGAACTTCATCTTTGAGTTGCAAAACCATACACAACACCAGAAAAGGATTCGAATAAGAAGTTCAGGGTTAAGAGCAATTTAGAAAATGTATGACCGACAATGCCAGAGTGGCAAAAACATATTGGTTTCTTTGTCATCGTCTTTGAAGCATTGATATTCATTTTTCTCCAGAACTGATGTTGGAGATTACTTTATTTGACATCAAAGTAATTACGCATTAGCATAATTAAGCAACAGCGAAACGAGTTTCATATTTTATTAATTTACACTCAGTGTTTGTTGTTCAGTCATTTGTTGTTTTTCATGTCGGCCCAAAATTGAATTTCAATAAGAAGGAGCAAAAGAAAAAGAACAGCGCGCTCGCATTTTTTTTTTTTTTTTTTTTTGTCCTAAAATTTGAGCAATGCATGGCACAAATGTATACATATTTTAGTTTACATAGAGAAAATAGTGAGTCATAGAATGGATAGATTCATAGCCTATGAATCTATTCCAGTTGATTTAAATATGTGTGTGAGCATTTATTCATGATATCATCAGAAATTTAGTTCAGAAAAATCAGAAAATCAGTTCATGATGTCATCAATATGTGATAATTTACTCGCAACAATGTGATTTTTTTTTTTTTTTTTTTTTTTTTTTGTTACTGATATGCAATAAAGTATGATCAGATTTAGAGAGTGAGATGAATGGATACGTCCATGGGAAAAAAAATGGCAACCATTCTTAAAATACGTGTTATCTTACTGAAACTTAAGCCTGTGTATTCGATAAAAAAAAGTAAATAAATGATGAGTTGTTAAAAATACTTTATCTAACATGCAAAGAAATCAGTACCTGATGCAAATATTTAAACGTCAGTATTCAATTCGGAACTCCAGCGCTCGAATACGCTACCTTACGGTGATTTATAAAACTGCGAATGCAACTAAAACATTGCCACGTTGCGCTCCATGTGTATCTGTTGACGTAAACGCGGTCAGTTTGTTCTGAATAACGCATTCAACATGTCTAAGAACGCCTTCAACAACAGAAATTAATTCGTCCCTTAGTAGTATTCTCGAGCTTCTCAAAATAATGTTAGTTTTCCTTATTTCTTTCAAAAAAGTATTAAATGGTGGAAGCGTAAACAAGAAAACTCTGGATTAACAAAATTGGATAACGTTATACCAGGTAAAATTTTTTATTGTTTTGTATGAATTTGTAAGAATATGAGTTTTTTTTAATCTTAAATTAATTTAACTAATCATATTTTACAGCAGCATTTAGTTGGAATGGACAGTATGCAAAATATTTTCTTGAATTTATTATCGTAGAACAAAATGAAAAATGTTTAACCGAGAAAGAATTTACTTTATTTCTTTTATTCTCAGCTGAAAGGTTTCGCCAAATTTGTTTAGGGTTATAGTTTTGGAATTGTGCGAGCAAAGTAGCCTTGGCGAGATTTCGCGTTTTTAGTTAAACCATTTTTAATTTTTATCATGAGTGGAATAAAATGATAGTAAGATTACAGAATTCGATAAGTAAAAAGAAATAATGGTCAATCAACTGAAAAGAAAACTACCACCATATATAAACTGTGAGTACACATTTTATTTATTTTGTTCTGAGTGAATTTGAATAAATATCAGTTTTTCAATTCGATGAAAAAAAAAAACGAGCTGATGTGTGCATCACATGACTTCCTTTTACACCAATTTAATGCTATTTCCCTATTATTGCAATTTTAATGGGATTCTCTCTCTAACTCTTTAAATATCACTAGCAATGGCCACATTGAAAGCAGATTTAAAAAAAAAAAAAAAAAAATCGCCAAATTTTTCGCCAAGTTGGCGACAAAACTTGGCAACCAAAAGACTGGTGATATATCGCCAAGTGACCGCCAAATTATAACACCACTTGAGTTTGCATTGAAATTAACAATGATTTCCCCCCAAAAAGGTGCAAAAGACCCCTTTAGAAACACCCGAATGCAACCAAAATAGGAGGTGCACAACTAGACCCCACTACGAGTCTATGTACCAAATTTCAACTTTCTAGGACATACCATTTTTGAGTTATGCGAGATACATACGCACATACGCACATACGCACATACACACATACGCACATACATACAGACGTCACGAGAAAAGTCGTTGTAATTACCTCGGTGATGGTCAAAATGGATATTTCGCGTGTCTATACATTCTTAGGCACTTTTCCGCATGTGGTCGAATCGAAAAAAAAAACTCAACATTCATTTGGGGGTGAGCAAAATGGAAATTAAGGGCGATTTTTGAGTGAAAATTTTTTCGCGAATACAATACTTCCTTTTTTGTAAAAGGAAGTAAAAAACGCATATCAGGTAAATTATTTCCATGACGAATGAATTAAATGCATGATTTCTTTTGATATCCAATCATATAGTCATAGAAATAAATTATCTAGTGTTAAACGTTACTCTTGACAGTCTGCCACGTATGTGCACTATGTGACAAAAATGTCAACAAATGCCGGAAATGTCACGAAACTGAACTTAATATGTACTAATGTATAGAAAAAAAACGGTACAAAATGAAAATGCCGTTCGAAGCGAACCAAAAATTTATGAATTCCGAATTCAACATCGTGAAAATGGCTGCTTCAGAACAACTTACTGTGTGTTCTGCTTTAATTGTTTACTTTTGTAATACTTTTTGGTTTCTAATCTCTTTCTATATGGGTCAGAATAACCAAAAGACTTTGAAAAATCTTTTCAAATGAATAAAGCGAAAAAATCATACATAACAACAAAAATCACAACACTTTTAGCATTTTCTTCGTTACCACATGCGTTTGTTTAAGTTTTTAATTCCGCCATTAGACAGTGACTGCAGTGCCCCCTATAGTTCGTTGGAGTTGCGAATAATGGGAGTAAATAATTTTCACCTAAAAAGTTCAAAAATTCAAAATTGCTATATTCAAAAATTATTTTAAACAAGTTGGAACATTTAAGTAATTTTGACAAGAGAAAATTCAAGAACTCGATAAAAAACAAAGTCTTTTTATTTTTGTCAATTCATTTTTTATTCATCCCGGAATCAGAAAATCGATTTATTCTAGTTTGAATGAAGGAAAGCATTTCCTTCTATTTATTTGTATGAAATTTTCCCACCAGAGGGCGCTTTTGAACGTGAGTGTAAGATGTCAGCCAGCGCAGAGGAAAGAAAAATTTGACACCCGTTCGTTTCACAAATAATCTCCAAAAAATGAAGATAAGAAGCAGAAGAGAAGGTGGAATAATTTTGTGCTCTGCTTATGTTTCGTTCAACAATAAAATGACAGCGATTATAATTGAGAAAAATAATTTTAGGAGCAGAAATGAGAAGAAAAGAACGAGCAAAAATTTCATTCAACAGAATGGCAACTCTAATGAGACCAAGTTTTAATGATGCATCTTAACGAGTTGCTTTTGAATATCCGACTAAGTAATTATTCGGAAGAAGTTTTAAAATTCCAATCTTAAATTGAAATATGAAGCCTTTTTTATTTTCAGTTTCCGAATTAAAACGACAAACTCTTGACTTTTTGAAAATGAAAAATTTTACAGGGACTTTTCCATTCGTTTTGCTTCTTTTTGCAAGAGCGAAATATGAGGAAGATGATTTCTGTACGAAAAACTAGAGCATCAAAGGCCAGCTTATTTGTATTCATTTAATTGCGACAAAGCTTTGATGTTTTTCGTGGTTTAAATTTAGTCATGTACAAAATGTATTAAAATAGTTTTAAACTCAACCGGCAAAATCTATTATTAAAGTGTTTCCTCTTCTTCATTTTCAGAGTTAAAACGGTCGGTCAATATTAGCGTGTGCTTCAAGGCTAATCTTAAAATGTCTGTTTTGTTTTTATTTTTCAGGAAAACTGAAAAAATTTTGCTCTGAATGGTTCGTAAAAGTAAGACTTGGAGTTCAGGATAAGAGTAAGATAATACCCAAAAATAAAACGCTTGTGGGGCAAATGAATATAGTAATACTTTGAAGCAGAAACATGTTAGATTCAGATAAATTAAATTTCATTGACATTTTTTTTCTTTTCTTTTTTTGAGCAATCACGATTGCTTATTGTTCTCATTTGACTATTTTGAACTCCTATCATTTTATTTTCCCGCCAGCACCACCGTCGCGTCGACCGGCCTCACGATGCTACTCCTCTAGCGAAAACCGTCTCCAGGTTTCATCCATATGCTACATACACACGCATACACACACTCATTCCTGCGCACAGACACAAACACACACGCATACACACACATACACACACTCATTCCTGCGCACAGACAAACACACACGCATACACACACATACATACACTCATTCCTGCGCACAGACACAAACACACTCCTACACACACATACATACATACACTCATGCCTGCACACAGACATAAACACATATGCCTACACACACACGAGCGCCTACACACACACACACACACAGCACTGCATACACAACACGCACACACACACATGCATACATACACACATACACACGCACCTACACACATAAGCCTACACAAACACACACACATGCTCCTTACATACACGCACACTCATTCCTGCGCACAGACGCAAACACACACTCCTACACACACATACATACTCATGCCTGCACACAGACACAAACACATATGCCTCCATACACACACACGCGCGCGTACACACACAGCACTGCATACACAACACGCACACACATACACACGCACACACACACATGCGCCTACACAGACACACACACGCTTGTGATTGCGAAAAACATAAATTGAATTCAAGATGCCAAAAATTCAAATATATATATATATATATATATATATATATATATATTTTTTTTTTTTTTTTCCCCCCACAACTGTGAACAATAAAGAGTTTCAAATTTCATCAAGCTGTGATAGGCATCGAAAAAAGTTAATGAATATGTATTAGGTGGGATAGTTTTCTCGTGAAATTGCTCTGATTTCGCTCACTATCGTTCCACCCTTTTTCTAAAAGAACGGTTGAGAGCCGAGAGCTGTTGAAGATAATAAAAACACAGGGGTCTCAGAAGGAAAAAGCTACAAGAGAGACCCCTCGCTGTTCCCGCTTTCGGAATTCAAACACAAGCAGGAAAAAAAAAAAAGTCCGTAAGAGAAAGCTATCTGGAGTGGCGGCAAATTATGTGATAGAACAGATTTCCGCGCGTCTTATCCATCACAAGCAGGGGGGTCCCTAGTTCAGACACAGCTTGTAACTACAGGGGAAATTACAAACAAACTTACGAGTTTCAAACTGGAAAACAAAAAAGGTTGAAAGTTCTTCTCTTTTTGTTACAATTATTTTAAATACTGTACAGAAATATTCCTAGTATAATTTAACATAATGTAGAATGGTAGATAAATATTGATACTTGAGAGAGCGATGCGCCCTCCCCCCTGCCAAATACTAAAAAAAAAAAACACCTCAAAATGTTATTCTCAACATAGAAGAGGAAAACACTCAACTTTAAGTTTAAATGATGCAGTTTGTGTCAACTCTAAATTATAATATTTCGTTTTCACATATTTTTTTTTTTCTTTTTCGCGAAATTATTTGATTTTTCACAAAATTAATTCATTTTTCACAAAATTAATTCATTTTTCACAAAATTATTTGGATTTTCACAAAAAAACGGACCCTGTTAAAAATCTTGGACAAACCTCTAGTGATTCATAGGCGGCGGACATTGTATACACAATTCAAGGAATTATCGTTCTTCATTTCTATTTTTCACAACTTGGTCGGGCAAAAGGGCATGTTTTAATAATTAAGCGCCCCAAGTAACTTTGGCGCTTGGATAAAACAAGTACTGATCATTCGCGGAACCCGTCTATATTCTAGGGAACCCTAAGGTTTTGGGAAACCCAGGTTGACTATCTCTGTAAGGAATTTCGCTAGATCATGTTGTATACCGAGCAAAAAAAAGAATCATTTTTAATGTCTTATTGCCGTAGGAGAAAACGAGCTGATGTGTGCATCACATGACTTCCTTTTACTCTAATTTAATACATGAAATACACCGCCAGCTCAGTCATTCCCAATTTAATGTCATTTTCTCATTATTGGCAGTTTTAATGTGATTCAATAGTTTACTCTCTAAATATCATCAACACTGGCCAAATTGAAACCAGATTTAAAAAAACAAAACAAAACCTCCAAATTTGTCGCCAAGTTGGCGAAAAACCTTGGCGACCAAAAGACTGGCGATATATTGCCAAGTGTCCGTTAAATTATAATACCATTTGAGTTTAAATCGAAATTAACAATGATTCCCCCCCCCCCAAAAAGGGGCAAAAGATCCCCTTTGGAGCATCCGAATGCAACCAAAAAAGGAGGTGCCCAACTAGACCCCACTCGGAGTCTAAGTACCAAATTTCAACTTTCTAGGACATTCCGTTCTTGAAATATGCGACATACATACACACTTACGCTACGCATATACTACATACGTACATACAGACGTCACAAGAAAACTCGTTGCAATTAATTCGGGGATCGTCAAAATGGATATTTCGGGTGTCTGTACGTTCCTAGACATATATCCAAGTGTGGTCGGGTTGAAAAATAAACTCAACATTCAATCAGGGGTGAGCAAAATGGAAATTAAGGTCGATTTCTGAGTGAAATTTTTTTCGCGAATACAATACTTCCTTTTTTGTAAAAGGAAGTAAAAAAATGATTTTGAACACCATTTAATAAACATTTACTGAAATTTTATTAAAGTAAAACCATGATCTTATTTTTTAAAAAATGTTGGTGTAATGGCACCAAAAGAATTTCACCGCAACTCTCACAGTTGAAGAGGAATGTTTGAATGTAATGTCTCCTCATTCCAACAAAATTAAGACTGAAAATATAATTTAAAAAGTCAGTTGAGCTTTTAAGACAATTCCAGTCTACGCAGGGGGAAAAAGAATAATCGCGAATTAAAAATAGAGACTTTTCATCGTTTGATGGGAAACCACATTAACGATCGAACAGTAAATTAGTCTCATGGAGCAAGAAACAAACAAAAGCCATTAACTGAAAAGACCCATTAAATTACAATCACTAAATAATAATGGTCATTACCTTAATGTGGTATTAATTAATGCAGACCGCGCAGTTTTCGTAAATGGCTGAAAACGTTCGGAAAACGACAAATAATCAAAAAACAAAATAATGAAATAGTTTTTCGTTCAGTAATCATCGCTGCAGCGAAGTTTTCCTGCGCTGTCAGTGTGCTGCTAATATAAATCATAAAAATGAGGAGCGCGTAGACTGCAGGGGGGGAGGGAGTCGAGATTGAGCGACAATTTTTATCCATGCTACTTCGCGTTTCAGAAAAGAATATCTTCTTTTTTCCCCTCTAATCCAATTTTTTGTTTATCTGTAAAGGCTACGCGTATTTTTTTTGACAATGAATCATAATTACAGTTGAACTTTTTTCTCATTCTTTTAGAAGAAAGCGTTTCTGCACTTTTTTTTTGTTCCTTTCGAGTTTGAATCAACGTTCCTTAACAGACAAATATTAAATTAAACAATCTTTACAGACAGAGTTCGAAATGGTAAGATCCCCCCCCCCCCCTCCCGGCTTCTTTCTCGGCGGAAATAAGCAGATGTTGCCAAAAGAAATTTTGCTTTTATTTAAATGAATAATAACATTCGGACGTTGATTGATCGATTGGACAGAACCAATTGTGATTGATTTTCTTAAGTGAAAAAAGGAAAATATCAGAGCCAAGAACATAATTCAAAAGAGAAAGTGTTTTTTGCAATAAGTTGATATTTTTATTTATTTGTTTCTAAAAATGAGTTTTCTTCTGACTATTCCTTTAAAATAATTTGAACTAATGGAGATTTTTTTTGCCACCCAAATTTGCATTGAATAACACTTCTCTTACTCTATTCAGGTCAAGTTTGAGTTTTTAAACTTAAAAGAAAAAATAGCTAAAAGTTCTGGTACTCGCCGAGTTCAACATATAAAAACCCTTACGCAGTTAAATCATGCGATAAGTTAAAAAACCTTAAATAAAAAAAACTTAAGCGGTAACATATTAACGTTTTCTTCAATTGAACATAACACAAACAATTGTACTAGAAAATACAAGAGTGCTCGTAAAAATGAAAACTGCTTGAGTTATGGGGACCAACAAAAAATTTTCAGAATGGAATTCCAATTTGAATTTACTAAAAAGATTGTTAATCTTTTCAAATTCAAATGAAAATTCCCACAATGAAAAACGCCCAAAACCTGATAAATCATAATACACGTTCCTAAAACTATAAAAAACATTCGTAAATTATTTTTTTTTAAATATTTTTTTTTTTCAAGAAATTCTATCCGATCCAAACGCCTATAATTATAATACTTACAACTTTTAAAGTATACGATTTGTTAATGATCTTTTTGTGTAATATTTAGTACGAATAAAATATCTGGAAAACAGATAAATTTATGCAAAATTAGAAACACGAAGTAATCAGTTAACTATATTCAGCACAGAAATTCGCGAGGGAAAAAAAAAACGATGTTTTAAAAACTTTCCTGCAATCCTAATTAGCGAAAACTTTAATTTGACAGAAACAATTTTATTTTAAAATCATATAGAGGTATTAAATTTATTCCTGCAATATTGTTTTCTGAATTGACTTGTTTGAAAATTTTCCGGCTTTTGTATACAATCCAATCACAGCTTTCACGTGGTTGATTAGTCAATTTGTTATGACTTTCATAAGTTGTAAAAAAGTATTATTTTCGTTCACGAACTCAACAATTTTAAATACAGTGCAAAGCTAGCTGCAAGTTATCGTGCCATAGCCGAAACTCGGGCGGGATTTCAAGCAAATATCGAACATCTCAGTCAAAATATCCAGAGGTTGCAGTGGTAATATTTTTCACACACATTTTTAACATCCCTGTGTTTTTCTGATAAATGATCACGAAACCATCTTCGTTTCACTCCAGTAAAATGTTGCGACATCACGACGATTCAAAACTTTTGTGACCTCCAGCCGGGGCCTCCGCCTCCGCCTCCCCCCCCCCCCATATCAAAATACTGAATTCATCACTGATTGGAATAGATAATAATAACTTCACTACAAATGGACACGATGGCTCAACACTTAATTAAAATTCCAATTCGTCTGCGACTTGCCTATTTACCCCTCCCACCACAACACCATTCCCTTTTTGGACCCGATCCAAAGTCAAACTCTCGGAAGTAGTTCCAGGTGCTCAAGAAATCTCCTCCTCAACTGTAACCGGAACTGTTTTAATGTCCCCTGAGAACTATTTCGGGCCAAAAAGAAGTAATTGGTCTCCTCAACTCCGCTCTAAATTGGTGATCGGAAAAATGGAGGACACTATTTAATTATGAAGCCGTCCTTGCCCACTAATTTG
>NC_072736.1:1364491-1449483 GCF_026930045.1 Uloborus diversus | reverse complement strand
GAATTAACAACAAAGCGACTGTTGTTGCTATGGTGAATTTTGATTACTGTGTTTAGTCACACATGTAAGGTTAAGACAAATCGATTGACGTAAGAATCATCGAAATTGGCCAAGGCGTTTAGTTTCTACAACGCCACATATGCAGGAACAAACATACATATATACATAGACCCATAAACACATTACCCTCCTTTGCGTCGCACAAAACGGGTGAGGTTTTGAAAGTGGCGGGCGTTTTACCCGCGTTGTGGGTAAAAAGCTCGTCAAGAAAGTACACGTTGCGAAACTCAGTCATCTGAATCACGTCAGAAACAAATGCAACATGTTAGAGATGAAAACCGAAATAGTGGACTTTCTTTTGGTGCTTGTTGCACGGGTTTATTTTGATGAGGACTACAATCTGAGTGTCTTGCCTTCGTTACGCATCATATATTTTTTTATTACTGTACAAATTACATATAAAGAAAAAAAATGAAAGAATTTACATCAGAAAGATGGGAAAGTACATCCGGAGCAAAGGTGTCTTGACCCACCGCCTCAAGTGGAAGAAGCAATCGCTTAGACCTCTCGGCCACTGAGACCCCAATTAGTAGACTAAGTAAATAAAAAAGACAGTGAAAACTACCTGCATTTGTCGCACGCAGGTAGCGTGCGACACAGTGTGCGACACCCAGCGTGCGCCGATCCCAAACTGACAAAATGGCAACTGGTTTTTCAAATGGTACTTTTGATTATTGTCATGTGTTTAGTGACACTCCCAAGGTTAAGACAAATCGATTGACGTAAGAATCACCAAAATTGGCCAAGTCGTTTAGCCTGTAGAACGCCACATAGAAACGGACATACATACATAGACTTATAAACACATTACCTTCCTTTGCGTCGCACACGCGCAGGCGGGTAATAAAGGGAGACTATTTTAGAGACTTATTTCAGCTTCCGAAAGATTCCAATTTAAATTACAGTAGAATGTAAGGTTGTTCTAATGAATGAAAGTATTGAGTAAAAAAAAAACCTTATAGATTGAGCTGAGGTACAGAAGCAAACTTCTGTTCACAGGAAACACTGTATTTTGATTTCAAGAGAATGAAATATAAAAGTGGATGATAAAAACTACAAAAATATAAAGCACGGCTCAGAAAAGTACATTATTTTGCTACCACGCCTGTCAGTTATACAGCATATACAATCGGATCCCGGCTTAACGAACCTGTATTTAACGAATTTCGCGATTTTGTGAATTTTTCCTTTCTCCCAACTGAAATGAAGGCAAAAGTCCCTGTTTACCGAATAATAAAACCCCGAGTTAACGAATTATTATTTTTTTTTGAGCAATAACGATTGTTTATTGCTTTCATTTGACTGTTTTGGCATCCTATCATTTTATTTTCCCACCTGCACCCTCTGCAGCACCACCGTCGACCGACTCCTCACGATGCTGCTCCTATAGCGAAAGCCGTCTCCAGGTTGCACACATATCCTATACATAGGGCCGTGGTAGCCTGATCGGTAAGGCATTGGACTCGGGGCCAGAGGGCCTCGGGTTCGATCCTTGCTGGTCGAAGACCCACCGTCGTCATTAAAGGGGACTGGGCGACGTTAAATATGCTCGTGGTCTCAATGTCCTCCAAGTGAAACGATACCTCTGGGGGTGCTAGTACCAGGTAGCTATTAGCTCTTGGACTAGTTCTAAATTCTCATTAACTGCTCGATCCGTTGATGGTACTGCCATCTATCGGTATATAAAAACGATGGAGGCAAGGCACATAGTATGCAGTCCTCGACATGAATGCAGTTGAAGTCAGTTGTGACTCTTGAATAGAATAGAATATCCTATACATACGCGCATACATACACAACTACACACACATACATACACAACTACACACACATACATACACACACAACTACACACACATACATACACACACAACTACACACACACATACACAACTACACACACATACATACACACACCTGCACACACACACACACAATCACGCCTGCACACACACACATTCATGCCTGCACATAGACACAAACACACACACTTACACACACATGCACACACACTCATGCCTGCACACAGACAGAAACACACGCGCATACATACACACACACATATACACATACTTACACACACATGCACACACACTCATGCCTGCATACAGACACATACACACACGTACACATACAAATTCCTATACACACGCACACACATACCCACACACTCATGCCTGGGCACAAACACACTCGTGATTGCGAAAAATCATAATTTGAATTCAAGAAGCCCCTCCCCCCCCAAAAAAAAAATTCAAATTAATGTATCTTTATTTATTTTTTATTTTTTTTTTATTTCTGTAAATTTGAGTTGGGATATATTGGATTGTTTTCTAAATGTAACATCCATTTTGTCCGAAGCAGAAAGACTTTTCTTGGGATCAGCCATTTTTAACGGGTGAGGGGCAAGCAATGAATAGTGATTCTGATGCAGAAGGCGGTAACGAAAATCTCATTAAAACTTGAATTTAACTTTTTCAAATGCTTACATGGCATGGAAACTGTAAAAACATATCTCATGCAGCAGGCTGCAAACGACGCAGCATTTTCTTCATTCCACAAAGTCGAAAGGGAACTATTTCGAATCAAGTATCCAGGAAATTGTCAAACATGTACTACTCAGTACTTTAACCCCTTCAGACCTGGTGTCCGGTATACCGGACAACCACTTTAAACAGCTGCTAATCATTTAATAATTAATTTAATTAGTTGATTTTTTTTGTAGTTGACTCTTTACACTCTGCTTATTATAATCTGTGAAATAATTTTTCGTTTTGGGATTGACAACACTGACATATAAGGATTGAGAGATATAGCTCATTTTTCCAACCATGGATTTTCATCTGAAAAGCGAAGTTTTTTCCTGATTTTTTAAAAAATATATAATCTTTAATGAATCGTTTCAAACGCTTATATTATGCTTTATAATTGTTTGTAGAACATGTATAATGAAGTTTGTTTGGTATTTTATCGTTTTTGTATATGAAATATTGATTTCAAAAATATAAGTTTGGAATATTGGACGTGCCATAACGCTTTTATTTTTTCGCCTACAAACTCAAAATTTTGTCTATAAGATACCCTTTACCGTAGCACACTGTGTACCAAATATCAACAATTTTTGTCAAATATTTCATAATTCCGACTGAAGGGGTTAAAATTTCAAATTAACAAGTGTGTAATAAGTCGCGGAATGCTGAATAAATAGTGTACACTTTCTAATTATGGATATTTTCGTGAAGTTGCTTATTAGGGCTTTTAGACAATGTAAGTGAATTTTTTTTTCTCACCCCGATACTACGAATAGCCCCGATTTAACGTATAAAAGTTTCGGCCCCGATAAATTCGTAAAATCAGGGTCCGACTGTATAAATGACGATAATATATAAATTGGCACATTCGGAGAAAGCGAAGTCCGTTTTATAGAGGACGGATTAACAGGGTTTACAGCCTACTCAAATCATGCCGAACCGAATTCATTATCAGAAACAGAAGATGGTGTTGAAATTTCCATTTAAGACCTAATTTTCCTCGAGGAAATTCGAGTTCCCTGTATTTCCTGTGCTGCTTAGTTATCAAAGGCATTTAAAGACCAATTTCCGAGGTGTTGGGAAAATTAAATGCATATCGTCACGACAAGTTTTACTTCTGACTTAGTACACTAGCCTTTAGGCTATTCCGATGTGTAATTTGTATCCTCTAATTTACGTAAGAAAGAATTAAATATTACTTTTAGGAGTTTAGCTCAATAATCATTATTTCAATATGATAAACATAGAGTATGGGATTTTAAGGCGCATCTGTTTGCCATTAGTGTTATTGAGCAGCTGTCCTTTTGCAGGAAAAACTATTTCGTAGGGAAATTTAATTTGCTTGGTAAGTGTGCCAAACAGGACCAATCTAAAGTTCAGAGGCTAATGTCTCGCTCATTTACGATTCATTTGACTCCAATTTTTGTACAGTTTTTAAATAACTCATAGTAGGGTAACACCCCCAGTAATTTGCAGGTCCCCAGTGATTGGCCACTTCCAACAAAAATGTCCTAAAATATGATTCATATCCATTTTTTTTAACGACCTGATGTGTGCATCACATGACTTCCTTTTACTCCAATTTAATGTCAATTTTTCATTATTGGCAGTTTTATTAAGATTCAATAGTTTACTCTCTAAATATCACCAACAGTGGCCAAAAAAGAACCAGATTATTTTTTTTAAAAAAATCGCCAAATTTCTCGCCAAGTTGGCGACAAAACTTGGCGACCAAAAGACTGGCGATGGCGATATATCGCCAAGTGTCCGCCAAATTATAACACCACTTTAGTTTATATCGAAATTAACAATGATTTCCCCCCAAAAAGCGGCAAAAGAACCCCTTTGAAACATCCGAATGCAACCAATGGATCGTCAAATAGGATATTTCAGGTGTCTGTACGTTCCTAGGCATCTACCCACGTGTGGTCGGGTTGAAAAATAAACTCAACATTCATTCGGGGGTGAGCAAAATGGAAATTAAGGCCGATTTTTGAGTGAAAATTTTTTCGCGAATACAATACTTCCTTTTTTGTAAAAGGAAGTAAAAAGGCTACATACCAACTGAATGTACATTTACTTTAAAGATTATAACTTCAATTCATGTTACTAAATAGTAGCAGTGCATAGGAAGGAGAAACAATTGTGGCTCGTATCAAATCAGCCGTTTTTGTTGCAAAAGCTTCTGCTTTGGCTTAAGGGAAGCATGCACATCAATACATTAAAATCTGAATTAAAATATATTTTAAATTTTACTTGTCAAAAGTTTTGTTTAGTTGAAAGGTGTTACTTGAAGTGGGTAGAAGTACTTATATTTTCGTCGCTTTTTGGATTTTTGAAGTAATAATGGATGCCATTTAGTGGGGCTTCAGTTTTGCTAGCCCCCAGTAATTGGCACATGTGCCAATAGTCACTAATGTGTTGTGTAATGTGTTACTAGTTTGATTTCTGATACTTTTGCTGCAGCAATATTACATAGGTTGTACTATTGATTTGAATCCTGAAGAATCTACTGATGAATTTTTGAGGGAAACAATAAAAAGAACTATGTTTGTCCATCACAGTCAGACACTGCAATTGTTGATAATCGTTTCATTTTTTATGATCCCTTAGAATCATCGGGTAATGTTCTTTTTTCTGTGGAAAGAGCTATAATTCGTAAAATCAAAACTGTATAACGACTGATGAAACAGCAATAATATCGATATTTTTTGCCATGTAACACTTCAAATTTATTTTCATTTCTCTAAAATACTTTTTCAATGCCAAGATGTGTGATTTAACGTTAATTTGTGTAAAATTATCTACTTTAAATTAAAATTAATTATGTTTCTTACGATGATAAAATTTGTATGTAATCAAAAAGTGAAAAATAAAGTGATTTTGAAAGAACATTGCATTTTACATTGAGACTTACATCAAAAGATTATTTTCATTTGTGGCAGTAAATCTGTAAGCCCATAGAAAAGGGTAAAAAATGTTTGCTTGCTTTTTTTTTTTTTTTTTTCATGATGCAAAGCGAAAAATAAGTATTTTTTCCAATGAAATATTTTCTGTATGAATATTAAAAATGTTTTTGCAAATACGAATGAGATTTGGCGTAGTATAGTTTATAAACGCCATTAAACCCAGCAGAACCTACGAAACGTAAATAAAACTCGACCAGATTTTGGCAGGGAGGTACTTTTGCACCTGGGAAGAGTCGTAGGGTGTTAACCAAACCCTAAAAAAGTACCGAACCATTCGAGTTTTAATTTACACCCGAAAATGGCATAAAATTCCTCTTTCTACCCGAAATAATTATCGGATCGTCTCTATTTTAAACTTATTCGAAAGACCACGAAAAATACCCCTTTAGAAGATTTTCTTTCTCCGGATTTGGAAACTGAGCTCCTAAATTGACCAGGAGAACAGTTATAAGCATTTTTGAGTAAGAAAAAAAAATCGATTTTAAAGTGGAAATTTATCGTCTGCACTAACTCAGTTTTAATTAGCGTCAATAAAATCGTCGAGACGAAATATGTGTTTCCATTTCTTTTCGAGTGAGAACAAAGTTCTTGCTTTTGCATTGATGCTTTTCTTGTACTGGGGAATATATTTTTTTCAATCTGTGGTTATTTTTCTACGATTCATTTATTTATTTACTTATTCATTCAACTTTTTTACTGCCTGCAGAAGATAGTTAAGGATTTCAGTATTATTAATAGAGAATTTTATTATTCAATTAAATCTAATCGCGACTTTCAGATTTGCCGTTAACGGTGCTCAAAATTGGTTGATTGCTGATATGGATTTTGAGGGAATGACTTCGTTATTGTAATAGATACTTTTGGAGAACTTTTTCAAAGTGGAAGTTTTTGAAGCTATTGTTCCAATTTTGATGTTGATTAAAAAAGAGAATGTTTATGTTATTTTGATTTTTTTTTTCTTCTCTTTCTAAAAGGGGTGCTCGGATCTATTTTCCTTATCCAGATATTTTTAAAGGCCCTAATGATGTTATTTTAAAACTGTAACCTTTATTCTAACAAAAATTTTCAGAAACTATTGTCCTTATCATAATTTGGAACTTCAGGGAGTATTTTTCTTTTTCTAATGGAGCGTTTGGTGGACTATTGTCCTCTTTTTAATGAGAATTTTTGGGGTTTTCTTGTTTTTACACTGATTGAGATTTTTAAGGACTGTTATCGATACTCAAGTAAGGATTTTTGGGGACTAATGTTGAGATTGTATTGGAGATCGTGGGGATTATTGTAATTCTGACGAGGATTCATAAAGTCAGATGACGCTATTCTGGGACTCTTGTCTTTGTTCTAATAACACTTTTACATATATCTCTTCGTATTCATTAGAATTATAGATAACAATGCATTGCATTATACGTTGTACACTGTTAAAAATTCAGGAAGATTTTCTGGTAATTGTTACTGTAAAATGGCGGACTTAACGCATCGGTGATTTTTACGGTAATTTATACCGGAGAAATAAGCGATTCCAGCGCCAATTGGTTGCTGTGGCCAACCGAGGAAACCGTAAAATTTTACAGTAACATTTGATTTTTACGGTAATAGTTACTGGCAACATGGATGCCATTAACAATTACCGTAAATTTTCCGGAAAATATTTAACAGTGTAGATAATCTTTATGATTAGTGTAGGGTAGACCGGGGGCACATTTACGAGGTTTTTTTTTTTTTTCATTGCATTTTCTAATTTTTATGTTTGAACCTAGGAAATTTTAGACATTGTGGTTTTATAAAGCATTTAATGAAGTCAACATTTGTATAATCAGTTGTTGCTCAGCTTGTGTTTTTAATCGTAAAAAAGGGCCGTGGTAGCCCGATCGGTAGAGTGTCGGATTCGGGGCCGGAGGGTCCTGGGTTCGAACCTCGATGGTCGAAGACCCACCGTCGTCATTAAAGGGGTTCTGGGCGACGTTAAATATGCTCGTGGTCTCAATGTCCTCCAAGTGAAACGATACCTCTGGGGGTGCTAGTACTAGGTAGCTATTAGCTCCTGGACTAGTTCTAAATTCTCATTAACTGTTCGATCCGGTGATGGTGCTGCCATCTATCGGTATATAAAATAATGGAGGCAAGGCACTTAGTATGCAGTCCTCGACATAAATACAGTTGTAGTCAGTTGTGACTCTGAATAGGAATAGGAATAGGAATCGTAAAAAAAAACGTTTTTTGAGTCCAAGTCGGTTCGGTCAACACGGGGCAAGTTTACGCATCGAGCGGGCACATTCACGCATATTAAAATTGACACCAAATAGTTAGTGAAATAGATATTTAACAAAACTTTAAATATTTTATTTTTCTTAAAACACTTTAAAAATATGAAAATCACAAATAATTAATTAAAGATCATTTTTTAGGCTAAACTAAAATTATAGGACTTATTGGTAGTTAAAAACAGAAATTATTTAGTTATCTTCTTCATCACTGTTAGATTTTTACTAACAAAAATGAAGTATTTCTTTTCGCATATTTGCCATGGGATTGCGTTTTGACACGTTAAACCCTTTCTTGTCCTTTTTTCGATTGGTTGTGTGCTTTCAAACAATAGATGCAAGCGCAATTCTCTACTTCGTAAACAGAATCGTCCACAAATTTCCTTTTTACAGAGTGTACTAACTTTTCCCTGTCGCAGATTTCGGTTTCATTCTTTTTTCTGTGATATCTTCCATTTCTGCTTCAACAGAAACTTGTAAATTTTAATGTAATTTCTACTTTTTTGCTTTGTTCTGCTCATTTTGTTTCTTTTCTTTGTAGCTTCTAACTGCTCTGAGAGCTTCTTTAATCGGAGTATCAGGATAGTGAGCATCCTCTTTTTTTTTTTTTTCCTTTCCTGGTTCCTAAGCTTTGGTCCTACTTTTTCGAATGGTCTAACTTGGGGTAGTCCGTATGTGATGATGTAAAAGTCTTACCGGGGAAAAAATACTTTTCATTATTTTGACACCTAACGTGGTTCTGTTTGAACATAATGTCTTACCATTTTTAAAATAGAAAAAATGTATCAGAGGCTGAACAGTGTATAAAGTTAAAGCTGAATAAGCATGAAGACATCACCCTATGATTGTAAGCTATAAGATACGAATCTTTTACTTAACTTAAAATAAACGGTTATTTTTAAAATTAAATAAACTGAAAATACTAAAGGTTTGAAGCAGTACAGAGCGAAATAAGCGTCCGAGGCCGGTTTAGAAGTAAGAGAGAGTAGTAAGACACATTCAGAACATGCGTAAATTTGCCCCGATGAAAATGCGTAAACGTGCCCTTTTGGCAAGTTTTGATTTATTTTTAACTAGGGGTACCCGCACGGCTTTGCCCGTAATAGAAAAATTGAAAGGTCTTTTGGTTCGCCTGTATATTCACAAATAATGTATGATGAATTTTCTCGCCAATTGGCTTGTGCCCTTGTTACGGTTCCACGTTATGATAATTTCGTAATTTACTCGTCCATCTTATGAAAATTTTGTTCTTAAAATTCGAATAGAAAAAGAACCACATCGAATTTTCGAGAAATCGCTTCTAGGTGCACACCCCCACTCTAAACTAACTTTGTGCCAAATTTCATGAAAATCGGCCCAACGGTCTAGGCGCTATGTGCGTCACAGAGATCCTGATAGACATCCGGACAGACAGAGGGACATTCAGCTTTATTATTAGTAAAGATGTGCAACAAGATTTAATAACTTTTCTGTCCACACAAATATAATTCTCAGAAAATGATAAAATTCGGCTCTTTTTTATATATTTATTTGTTCTTAACTATGTATTATTTATTCACAATAAGCTTCAAGACTTTCAACAAAAAATTTACCCGACTTGGTAGAAAACAGAATTTACTATCCGCATGCTAAACCAAACCTCGACTGATGCTAAAAAAAAAAAACTTGTGAGAATATTTGCTAGGGAGCAGCATCAATCTGGTATGACTGTTGGCTCTCCAGTTATAGCTCGTTTTCGAAAAAGTGCACGGTCTACCCTACTAGTACATATCGGCCATAAAATCTTTAGCTTTGCTACCGCATCCTAATCAACTATTTCTTTTTTTACGGATATACCACGTATTACCTAATATGGAAAATCATCAGTCAAAATAAGACGGATGTAAATTTCTTGGGCAACCCCATTCCATTTCATTCCATTCGTAAAAACAAGAAACCCAACGAGTAGGCTCCTATCGCAAATCGTGATTGCGAACAAAATAATTTGAGTTCAAGATATCGAATATTCAAAGTTTTATCTTTTTTGTTTTTAATTTAAAGTAGGAATTACAGTCCTTTTATTTCCTCAGAACTTTTGGAAACGAAGATACTGTCTGACCACGGATTGTATGGAAAGACAAACACCATTTTACAGCCGGAAATGGACAAATCTATTATTTTTTAGCGATGCCAGCTTTTGCAGAAGCAGAGTCATATTCAAATGAGCGTAATACGCGCATCAACTTTTTACTTTTCCCCCTATTCACATGGATCATCTTATCTGGACGTTTGAAAATTCCACGCAATCCGTGGTTGGACAGTAGTATAACATCAAGGTACGACTAAGATTAATATTTTATTACAAACTAGTTTTACGCAAAGGAGGCACTCAGCAACGCCTGTGGTTGTTAATCTACCAATTAAATTACAATAAACGAAATCGAAGAGGGGGGAGGACTTTTAGAGGTGTAGAATTTTCGGGAAATGCGACCATTGTTGCGTCTGATGCTGCACATATAATTCATATACTTGTACTCACAATGCAAGCTCAGCGATTATTCAACGCATGAGCAGGCCTCATGCATAAAGGATAACTTATTAAATTACCAAGAACATGAATATCATGCAATCTATCGCCTCTTCGGTAGTTATCTGTAAATTAATCGAAGTTGAGGCGGAGGAACAAATTGCTTGATTGAGAATTTGATACACTTACGTGCTTGAAAATTGTACGGAGGTTGCACGCACACATGCCAGAAGGAAAGAGAGAGGGAGAGAGAGAGAAAGAGGGAGAGATAAAAAATATATCTGTAGTCGTTCAACCTGGGTCCAGCAGAACGTGGTGCATATATATTATAACTTTAAAAAAAAAAAAAAAAACACTCTATCTCACCCGGAAGTAAGCTGCAGGCGATGAAAATGAGTTAACAGGGTATCGAATGAGGGAACAGCAGGGCCAGCAATTGAAAATGCCTGATTGCTTGATAGGAGGTTGACCTCCGAACAGACTCGATAAGAGAAGACAAAAAAGTACTGCAACGTATTTCTCTGCATTGGTTTTTGTTCATAAATAATTATTTATGGAAAAGATTTTTTTCAACTGCGAACTCTGCGAGTTTTATCAGTTGGTACGAATTAAAGCATCCCTTTTTGTCCAACTTTTGTAGCTATAGTCGTCGCTTTCATAATTTTTTTCACCTGTATTAGTTTGAATCTGAACTGCAATATTGTCAGAAATATCCCGGCAGTGATAATATTAATCATCAACAAATTTATAATTTTCAAATGCTTTTCCACTCGTATATATATATATATATATATATATATATATATATATATATATATATATATATATATTGCTCGTTTTAAGAAGGGTTCGTTAAATGCGAGTTATACTCCCATAGACTTAACATTGTACCAACCAAGTGTTTCGACTTACTCGCTCAATCCGTGATCTCGTTACATGAGGGCTTGTTATAAGCAAGTTCGACTGTAATAACTTGGCTGCAATTCTTGATTGCGAAAAGTTTAATTTGTCAGAAACGAATTAAAATTTTTATTATTAAAACTCTTTGCGAGTAGTTAACATTTATTTATTTTTATTTTTTCACAAGAAAAAACTAAAACCTTACTCAAAAAAAAAAAAAAAAAAAAAAGAAAAAAAAACGAAATGTTATATACTGCATTTATTCACTGATCACAGCAACTTACATATTAAAATACGTTATACACGTACGTGGGAGGTTGCTAATTGCTTACACTTGTAAAACTTCATTAAAGTCGCGTGGAAATTAGTCATCTACGTACGAGTATTAAAAAATGTTCGCTCGTGGGAAGATATTATTTGCTGACATAGAAACCCCACTATTTATGCTTTCGGTGTAAAACCTCTTATGTGGGAGAAATTTGCAAAGCAAAAGGAAAATTTGTCACAGTACACAGAACACCAACTGAGCAAGATCGTTTCCTTATCATTCAAGGATTTCAAATTCTCTGCTTGTCAGCCTGCAACGTGCCCAAAGCCTTACAGAAGTTTTAAATATCCAATTCCGCCCTAAGCCCAATATTTGTTGGCCTGCCTCCTGCTGAGACGAGGCACCAAGACCGCTTTGGGGAGCCTTATGGCAGCCCGGAGGAAACTGCGGGGTGCGATGTCTCCATAAAACATAATTATGGAGAAATATATGTCCTCTTCTGTCCTGACCTTTGCCCACGTCTCATAAGGTGCTGCCAATTCCGAGGATGAACAAGAAATGAAACAAAAAAGCTTAACAAAGAAAAAGATGTCGTATAAAACAAGCTTAGCGACAAAAGAGGACGACGCTGGAAAATAATGGCTTTATTTTTATTTATTTTCTAACCACCATATTTAATACGTCTACCGACTATGAGGAAAACAGCTTTTTGGATCTCCCGGTGACATTTTGGGGTCGTTTGCATGTAGCTCAAAAAGCTTGATTAATCGATATGGTGGAATGATGTGAACCGGTGAATAGTACTCGATTTGGGGATCGATTATTTTATCGAGAACAAGACGAAGCAGATTTGTGTCATACTTAAGATAACTATCTGACGCATTCACTCCAAACAAAAACAAACAAGATGCGATTACCTTCAATCCTGAGAGGATAAAATCTACTTTGAATTCTTGCCGAGAAAGAACATTTGAAGCTGATGCATTAGTAATGAACGAGATAGGCTAAGGACATGTTCTGATGCAAATTTATACTTTGAATTTTAAATAAAAAAAGTTTCGAAAATTATGAGAACCCTTTATTACTTCTAAACTTGTAGGTTGTCACGAATTTCATTTTAACTTGTTTCATCTGATTTTTCTCATTTTGAATTTAAAACATATGCTCGCAATGCTATGGACCTTCACAAAGTCTGCTAACAATATAGAGTCTTAAAAACAACTTCAAACAGTCGCATGGAAGATTAAAACCGGTCTGTTGTTACCTTAGTCACTTAGTTAGAAATTTAGGAGGTAAGCCCTCCGAAATAAGAATATAATTAGTGAATCATATTTTGAAACTGGAGAAGACGTTTTTGGAATTACTTCTGAAAAATTGGGGAAATTGGCCTTTCAACAGACTGATCAAAATAACATGTCTCACAGATTTAATTAAGACAAAAAGTCTGTTAGTACTATAGACTCTGGTAGTTTGAGGCTTAAGCTTCTGATTTCAGTAATAAAATGGTCACTAAGTTCTTTGACATTTTAGAGAACAAGTACAATTTTGCGTCGAACGCAAATTTTCAAAATGGATTTAACAAAACTTCCAACAGTTCAAGTGACGTTGAAATGATATTAACTAAGAACGGTGTTGCATAAGTTGGGAAAGTATCAAGTGGTGAACGAGGTGTGATGACAACAGGCGTGTTATGTGAGCGCTGAGTTATTTTTAGGTTCCTGTTATCCGAAAATAAAACATTTTAGAAAATAAATTTCTTTTTCTATTACTTATTGTTATTTGTAGTGTTTATTGATCGCCTGTCATAAATATTTGCAAGTTACTCATTGATATTTTAATTTGAAAATGTGGTCCATCGATGGAAACTCGATGGGCCATCCATAGCAGCCGGGTGCCATGAATGTACCACATGCTCAAGTATTTTTTTTTAATTTACATTCTTTATTATGTATATTTATCATGAAAGTGAATATTATTACTCAAAGAGTATTTCTCATTACTGAGGGAACAATTATTTATTTTATAGGAACTATATTATTTATAGGAAATATATTATTTATTTTATGGGAACAATTTCTCATTACTGAAAAATTGTTTCTATAATGAACGTGAAATTTGAGTTGGATTAGCTTTCTAATAAAATCGAAAATTGTTATGTGATTCATTGACGGCAACCTTCCCCTACTTTATTGCTATTAACTGCATCGAAATTGCAGTAATATTTTAGTGATTTCATTTATACTGTTTTAATAAACATTTTTTGAGTAAAAAATGACTATGGCTCTTCAGTTTTACGTGGGTGTGAGAACAATTTACAGTAACTTAAAAAAATGTAGATATAATCTTCTTTATCTTTACTAATAACAAAGCTGAAAGTCTTTCTGTCTGGATGTCTGGAGGATGTCTGGATGCCTGGATCTTTGTGACGCTTGCCTTTTTGCCTAGACCGTTCAACAAATTTTCATAAAATTTGGCACAAAGTTAGTTTGTAGCATGGGGGTGTGCACATCAAAGCGATTTTTCGAAAATTCGATTTGGTTCTTTTTGTATTCCAATTTTAAGAGCAAAATTATCATAAGATGGACGAGTAAATTACGAAATTATCATAACGTGGAACCGTAAACATGGGTACAAGCCAATTGACGAGATACGAAATTATCATAACGTGGAACTGTAACATGGGTAGAAGTCAATTGGCGAGAAAATTCACCATACATTTGTAAATATACAGGCTAACCAAAAGACCTTTTATATTTTCTATTACGGGCAAAGCCGTGCGGGTACCACTAGTATTGAATAAAAGTAAAAAGTCATATTTTCATAATTTTAAAATACACAAAACTGTGTTAAAGGAAATGCCATGGATGTATTTTTCAGTAATATGTCCCGAAATTATGAAATTGGGCACTGTGTATCAATAAGCAAAATTATAACATGAATTATTATAAGCAGCAAAATCTTAACAGGAAGAATAAATTATGAACAAAATTCACTCAAATGAGCGGCAGAGATCGGTGTCAAAATAGCTTAAAGAGGAGCATCTGCGATTAAAACCCCCTTTCCGCGAAAATCGCCGAAGAAACCTAACGAAGGCTGAAATCGCAGTGACAGCTGGCTGGGCTATTATGGGGAGAGCATTGATAGGGATTGACCACGTAAACCGTCGGCAGGGAATCCCTAAAAGTCTCATCAAAACCCTTTATGATGAGCATTACACACGCTCGATTTTACTTGGAAGTGATGAGCTGCCGCACTGGAAAACATTTACAGTAAAATCCCTTTAATGCGGACACTAACGGGACAAATTTTTTTGTCCGCAATAGAGAGGTGTCCGCAGGACGGGGGTTTAATAATGTTTTTTGCATTGGAGCTGGGGAATTAAAAATTGTCCTCATAAGAAGGGTGTACTCTTTTGAGGGGTGTCCGTTAGGAGGGGTTTTACTGTATTTGATAAAACTAAGAACTAGGAAAGTAATATACATCCCGTGCCATCGACTGTCAGGGGGGAGGGGGGCTCGGGCTTTATGGTTTCCACTCAAAATACTTTCAAAGAAGAAAGAAACATATTAATTGAATAGTGTATGTTTGACTCTCGATACCATAGTGGCGTCACTGAATAACGTCACGTGTTGTAGCCGGTAAGATTATTCGATCACATTCTTAAATCTTCAATAAACGAGCTGATGTGTGCATCACATGACTTCCTTTTACTCCAATTTAATGTCATTTTCTCATTATTGGCAGTTTTAATATGATTCAATAATTTACTCTCTAAAAAATCACCAACAGTGGCCAAATTAAAATCAGATTTTAAATTTTTTTTTTTTTTTAAATCGCCAAATTTGTCACCAAGTTGGCGACAAAACTTGGCGTCCAAAAGACTGGCGATATATCGCCAAGTGTCCGCCAAATTATAACACCACTTGAGTTTACATCGAAATTAACGATGATTTCCCCCCAAAAAGGTGCAAAAGACCCCCTTTGGAGCATACGATTGCGACCGAAAAGGAAGGTGCACAACTAGACCCCACTAGGAGTCTTCGTACCAAACTTCAACTTTCTAGTACATTCTATTCTTACGTTATGCGACATAGAGGCACACATACGCACATACAGACGTACATACAGACGTCACGAGAAAACTCGTTGTAATTAACTCGGCGATCGTCAAAATGGATATTTCGGGTATCTGTACGTTCCAAGGCACATATCAAGGGGTCGGGTTGAAAAAAACTCAACATTTATTTGGGGATGAGCAAAATGGAAATTAAGGCCAATTTTTGGGTGAAAATTTTTTCACGAATACAATACTTCCTTTTTTGTAAAAGGAAGTAAAAATGAAAATAGAAAATGCTCATTTTGACAGTCAATAGAAGAGAAAATATTCCATTGAAGCTTTGTTCGAAAATAACAGAATTGCAGTGTGTTCTGGAGCGTACACTCTTGTAAGTGTAAACATTTCTAAAGAGGAGTCAAATTTTTAAATGTTGGGGCCCCGAGTTGTCACGAAATCATTTCGAAATTTGTTTCTTTGTAATGAACATCTTGCCTTCAATTAAGTCATAATCTGGCAGCCTTAACTAGGAGTGGCTTAGGCGGCTGCCCCATGGAAAGCAGATCCTCAAATAAGACATAACTGAGGTTCCGTCTCAGTCAGATAGACAGCTGCACTGAAGATAAAGATCTTGCACCTCGATTTCTTAATCATTGATACAAATGCCAAGTCCTTCCACGAGAGATTCGGGGGTAGGAATTTTCTTTCCTCTTTTGGCAACTTCATGTCCATTTCTTCATTCATGAAATTAATACATCTATTAAAGGTGCATTCTCTTAACTCTCTGATTCCCCCTTCCTCCCCAGTTCGCAAAAACATTTCCTTCACGTTTTTAATCCAACAGAAATGGGGCGTATTCAGATTTTTGTAGATTAATTTTTCCAGTTCTATTTTACTATTTGACAGCATTCGTGATTGGGACTCAAATGCCTGCACCAATTGACTAACAACAACAACAGTAACGATGATGATGATATTAATAGTAAAACTCATATTAATAATGATAAAAATAATAATAATTAGGATAGACCAAGTCCAGTTTATATTGGGTTAAGTTAATACAAGGGCTTTAATTTTTCGAGTGCATATGTGCCCGGTACTGCGTGTCATAAAAAGTAACCAATTTGTGCTTTTACAGGGTGCGGCAGAAAAACTCGGTCAAAGTTCGCATTATCTAATGGAAGACAACTAATTTATTTGCAATCAGTGTCTTTATTTAATTTTGTCTCTCACTTTAATTAGGATATAATTTAATAATTTATCATGTAGTTAATTGTATTGTTTTTCGGTTTTCATGCAATTTCAAGCAAAATAACTCCTATTTTAAGTTCATTTAACCAAGGAGAACGACAGTTCATTTGCTTGTTGTGCCTCAGCAAACAGTATTTGATGCAATATACCGTTTCAAGTAGCTTGGAAATGATAATCGACGTTCAGGAAGTGTGCAAAAATGAACACTGATCCGTTAATCGTCAGGTCATTCGAAAGTGAGTTTAACGAAATACTTGGTTTCCATGAGAGAAATTGTTCGTGTGACAGAAATATGTGACCGATCAGTGCGGTTAAGGGCAAAAAAACAGAGTTCGGGCAGAATTTTTACGAGTTCCAAAATGTTCAGCCTTTTGCTGAAGAATACAAATTCGTATGATTTCAAAAATGCCAGAAAAGTTTCAGACGGACTCCAAGTCCGAGCTGGAAGAGATACCTTTTACTGATGTAATTTTTTACCGTTCAACCAGTTCATAACTCCTAGATCGATAGGATAAAATCCGAAGTCAGGCTTCGTCTGTGATGCAGTGTTCTGCATTAATCAATTATTTTTTCAATTGCCTTGTTAATTGATTAAAAAAGCAATTGCAATTAAATCAGTTGCAATTAAACTATTAATACTTTGCGATTAATTTAATTAGATTAATGTACGTTAACAGCTTTTCACAATTAAAATAATTGCAATTAATTTTTTAATTGTTTTATGAAACAATTAAAACTAACTATTAACTTAATGTATCAATAGGTGCAGCGCAGCGTACAGAGTTCAAAGTATTATTCGAATTCGTATTTTCGTTCAGTGTTGATTGCTCGCTCGCCGCGTGAACTATTCTCGTCTTGACAAGTTTTTTCCACACGTAAATGTTTGCGTTTTAATTAAGTGTTTTAAAGTTGTGCAAATCATTGTTTTATAGTTTAACCTGTAACAGGGGAAATCAGAAAGAAGGACATAACAGGGGACGTAAGATCTCAGAGACCGCTCGGTTTATTTTTTTTTTTAAATCGTGTAATTAAGATGCATTTCTGTAATTTCCCTCAGATGTTCTTCGGCTTTTTACTAGTACGGAATTTTTTTTTTTAATTTCTAATTGAAATATACCTTTTTTGAGGATATTTTGCTGGAGCCATAAGATTTTTTGAGAAAAGTCATATGCTGCAATAAATAATTTATTGCTCGTAATAAAGTTACTGATACATGAAATACACCGCCAGCTCAGTCATTTCCAGCCGAGGACTGCAGTTTCGTGCTTATTAGCACGCATCAGCCCGGCATAGGAAAGTGACTGAGCTGGAGATGGAAAACCTCTTATGGAAGCCAAGAGGGCCAAACAAACTGGTAGTTAATATAGAATAAGCGCAGATCAGACGAGTGACCGAAGCAATGGTTCGGCTCAACTCGAGTATTTCATACATTTCTGCTTTAGCCCTGGCTATTGGGCGGTAATTTACTGAAAGTTACTGATATTTTATTCATATTTTATTTGTTGCTAACATGTGTATTTAAATAGTTAGATAGTAATGTGGTACACGTTTAGCGTCCACGTCCCACGTAGACCTGTCGTCTGCAGAATATATTGTACAAAACCAGTAATTTTTTTTTTATGAGTTAGTTTTAAATTAAAATTCTCAGAACAACCGACAATTGTTAATTGTAGTAAAATACAATTAACAATTAATTAATTGTTAACTGTGGTAAACTACAACTAACAATTAATTAATTGTTAACTGTAGTAAACTGCAATTAACAATTATTTAATTGTTAATTGTAATTTTCCACAATTACAATTGATCAGTTGTTAATTGTTGTGGTTACGTTTACCAATTAATCAATTGTTAATCTTTAATTGTCAATGCAATTAAAATTTGCCCAACTCTGCTGTGATGGAATCAGCATAAGCGTCCAAAACATTATAGATGAGGGAAGAAAATGAATCAAAAAGTATGCCTGAGGAACAGTTTATAAGCTATGGTATCTCTGTGGGCCTAAGAGTACTTTGACGATACAGACTGGGCGTTTCAGTTGACTGAAAGTTTCAATTCGCGGTTGTGCGTCTGTATCATTGCAAAAGGCGACCAGTTTGAAACCAATTTAATTTATTAATTGCTAAAGAGCTGCCCATATTATTATTTTTTGTGTTTTGCTAAATTATTTATCTTTGATAAAGTTGCATGGAAAATGGCTTGCCCGGACTTTCTTTTTTTTTTTTTTTGCCGCACCCTGTATTTGACCATTGTATAAGTTAGTCAAAAGTTTTTTTTTTTTTTTGTACAATAGTGAATTTTAGGGATTTGCTGTCAACTTTTGTGTAGGGTATTTAAGAGATTATATCATATTAGTAAGATACTACCGTGTTCCTTGTCTAGTAATCATGATTTTACCTAGGACAAGTTGTTTACATTCGAAGCTGTCGTTTTCACTGTTTTTGAATTAACGTAGTGCTCTATCTCAAAGCATTACTTCCGGGCTCAACACGGAAGTCGTATCAACACATTTTATCAAAATCGAGTTAATGTTACTTACCTAAATGAAATGTTTTAAGGTCGTTTGTGAATGGAATATATTTTCAAAATATTTTTTTAATGGCATCGAAATCAAGCTTATGGAGGTGTAAAAGTATAAAAAGGAATTGCTCATTTTGAGATCAACTGCAGATACGACTTTTGTGCTTAACACGAGAAAATAACCGTCACCTATTCTCGCCACATTGTTTCGAAAACATTTTTTACTTCCTTTTACAAAAAAGGAAGTATTGTATTCGCAAAAAAAATTTTACTCAAAAATCAACCTTAATTTCCATTTTGCTCACCCTCGAATGAATGTTGAATTTTTTTTTCAACCCGACCACACGCGCCTAAGAACGTATAAACACCCGAAATATCCATTTTGACATTCCCTGAGTTAATTACAACGAATTTTCTCGTGACGTCTGTATGTACGTATGTATGTGCGTATGTGTGTACGTATGCCGCGTAACTCAAGAACGGAATGTCCTAGAAAGTTGAAATTTGGTACGTAGACTCCTAGTGTGGTCTAGTTGTGCATCTTCCTTTTTGGTTGCATTCGGATGCTCCAAAGGGGGTCTTTTGCCCCTTTTTGGGAGGAAATCATTGTTAATATCGATGTAAACTCAAGTGGTGTTATAATTTGGCGGATACTTGGTGATACATCGCCAGTCTTTTGGTCGCCAAGTTTTGTCGCCAACCTAATGAAAAATTTGGCGATTTTTTTATAGGGTTTTTTTTTTTTAATATGGTTTTAATTTGACCTTTGTTGGCGATATTTAGAGAGTTAACTATTGAGTTACATTAAAATTACCAATAATTGGGAAATAACATTAAGTTTGTGTAAAAGGAAGTCATGTGATGCACACATCAGCTCGTTTTTAGAAGGATCCTAATTTATTCCTTTTTTGTAAACAATTTTTCAATTTTCTTCTGGGTCTCTTCAATGAAAATCCAGTAGCACAGACAAAAAGTTAATTCTTTCTTAAACACAATCCAAACATTCCTGAATTGGCAGCCGTGAATGACCCTTTTTCCTTTCTCAACTCGTTCCTTCAGTGTTAATTATAAGTTCCCCTGTAAACTATGTCGTCGTAAACAAAATATTCCTTTCGTCAAGTATAATTACTACTGATTTGATTTTTGAGAGACACAGCGGACACCAGCTGGTACCGCAAAAAACGCCTTCACTCCACTTTTTTCCCATCCTTTTTTGACCTATTACTGTTGAAGTTGTTCGACATGTAACTTTTGCCGACTAATTAAAGACTTTTGTTGGGAATGGAACAATTTCCTCGGTCAAAAATGCGAGTTAAAGGAATGAAGAAGGTTTAGCGTAATTGAAATTGAATGCGCAATAATCAAATTACCGGACTCACTAGACAAAAGAAGTTGGAGAACTGCACAAGCTGAAAAACTCGATGAGATTCAATTTTAAAAATATAATAAAGTAAATGGTGGAAAAAAGCTGTTAAATTGATGTCCTGAATCGAGACAGGCCTCAAAAATCTGGATAATTTGAAGTTTAAAAAGTCCTTTCGAAATATTAGATCTCACATTCGTTGCCTTGCGTTGACTTAAGAAACTACGCGAAGAGGCTAAACATTCCGTTCCACGTTTTCTCATCTCTTTCTAGATAGCTAAAAATGTCCACAAAGCTTAAAACATTCATTTCAAACAAAGAAAACAGAAAAAAAAATAATAATAATAATAACCATCACGAAGAAAAATTACCGTCCAGCACTAATCTTAAAAGCGGGTTATACTTTACAGCCATTTGCTTGTTTTACCTCTTTCAGCCGCCATTAGCCAGAGACTGGAGCGCCGCCTATATTTTATTGGAATCGCGAATAACCCACAATTCTATGCGTTCTTAAATTCAGTCATGAAATTAATTTTATAATTTTATTAGCTTTTAAATTTGTAATCATTATTAACCGTACCCACACGGCGATGCCCGTACTTAAAACTTAAAGAAAGTCCATTAAATTACCAGGACCTTTATCTTCTCTTTCAACTAAAGAATCTAAAATCATTTTCTTTAACTAATTTAAATTCTTTCGATTGCAAATATAATTTAAACCATACTTTCTCCAAAAATATAATCTATATTTTCCTACTTTCAGCGACAGGCAAGAATCTGCCCAAACTTATAATGTTACTCAACTCACAGGGGCAAAAAGACATTAAATTTCCTTCCTAACAACGATTAAGGAACGTTTATTGACTTTTTAGTAATACATTTTTTCTATATTTATTTCTATATTTATATCTATATTATTTCTATATTTACTAATATATTTAGTAATATATTAGTACTAAATTTAGTAATATAATTTATTAAAGAATAATAATTTCCCAGTCATACATTTGTTTTCATTAAACATATTTTATTCATTTTTATTTTTTATTGCCTTTGCTACGGTTTTTGCAAACAAAATTTATGTGTGTATATTGTAAAATATTGTGCTTCAAATAATGTCCAGGTATAATCCTGCTCCACAAGAAAAACAGTTCTAAAAGCCGTACTGTGTCAAACTAAAAGGTGGGCATTTGAGGCAAACTTTCTGTCAATATTTAAGATCTTGTTTTAGAATTGATTTGTTTTAATAGTAAAATTTGCTTTTCTGTAGAATGTCCTTGTGTTTAGTTATTATAAAACACATAAAATTGCATTTTAAGGAAAATATAGAAAGGTTTCTTTTTTTTTGAGCAATCACGATTGCTTATTGCTTTTATTTGACTGTTTTGGTGTCCTATCATTTTATTTTCCCGCCAGCACCCTTTGCCGCATCACCGTCGACCGGCTCCTCACGATGCTGTTCCTATAGCGAAAGTCGTCTCCAGGTTGAATCCATATTCTACACACACATACACACACCGCATACACATACACTTAAGCACATACACAAGCACATTCACACACAAACACATACACACACAAACACATACACACACAAACACATACACACACAAACACATACACACAAACACATACACACAAACATATACACACACAAACACATACACACACACAAACACACACACACAAACACATACATACACACATACACACAACTACCCACACATACTTACACCCACACATTCATGCCTGCACACAGACACAAACACATATGCCTACACACAGATACACATACCTCCTACACACAAACACACATACCCCCCACACACACACAAACACACACTCCTACATACACACACTCGTGATTGCGAAAAACATAATTTGAATTCAAGATGTCAAAATTCAAATTAATTTTTTTGTGTGTGTGTAAAATGAGTTCTAAAAAGAATAAAGAAAGACAATTGTAACAAAATGTCGTTTTTCGAGTTCAAAGAATGAACTTAGTTTTGATAGCTACTGAAAATGAATATGACAGTCGCAGACTATTCAATATTAGGAATAAGGAATGTTGAATCTCATTAAATCTGTTACATTCTTTTGAAGTTCATTTGCGATTGGATTTTGATGAGATAGAACAATAATATGAAATGAAGACCATGAGATTTCTCAACTCAAAAAAGAAAAAAAAAAACTGCTAATGAGGCCGTGAAAGAGAAAAAAAGTATAGAATTTCATGCATTTCAACACATCATCGAAATAATTATTTCGAATTTAGCACGAAATCCAGCTCGACGGAGATCGAACGTCAGAAAATGACTTCCTTCTCGAAGATGATTCGTTCAATTCTTCTTTTTAAAAAAGGACCACACGCAGCCGATCCGTCCTTAACAATTATTCGCGTAAATCGAAAAGCTTTAATTCAACCGACTTCCACTAACACTTACGAGAAGAAAAGCATAAGGAGGAAATAATTAGAGGGGAGTTGAGGGGAAATCATGCTGATGGAAATGAATTAATGGGAAAATAAAATAAATTTCTCCAAGAACGAAAAGCAGATCACACCGGGAAGTGAAATCATTACTTCTGTGGCAACACCTATGATCAAGTAAATTTGGGGTGTCCCGAAATCCAGCAGAATGAAAGAAAAGAAGGGAAAAAAAGTATAACAGAAGATGAAAATCATTTTCTACAGAGGAGAGGATTCATAGTTAGAAAACCATTTCGATGCTACAATTATCCTCTAAAAAGCATTAAGTTCTTTTTCATCAAGTTTCCGAATATCTTGAGTGAATCAGGACATGTTACACCTTTTGATAAAAGACTTTTGTTATGACGTACCTTTCACTTTTTTGGCTATTTTACGATTATAGTTGAATATTTTCAATTAAATTTGAGTTAGGATCGTGAAGATGTGAAAATACATTGAGAACGAAAATAATCGAGACCACAATGATAAAGAACGAAAGAAGTGTGATTTTCAATTCTCTCATAGCTAAGTAATAATAAGTTAAATGAATCGATTATTACAGAAAGGGCATAGGTCACATTTTTTCAAAATAGAGTTAGCTGTGGTTTTTTTCGTATTTGTATGTAGAGACATCGACGGATGTAGCAAAGAAGTCAATCCTTGAACAACAAAGCACTTAATTTTGGAGTCACATTTTTCGTTTAGTGCAAGTTGGGCATAAATCCCGGACGTATGCCCTTTCTGCACTAATCGCGAATGAAGGAATAATAAGACCCAATGCCAAGATCATAGAAGAACTAGATTTTTTTGGCGTAATAAGGTAAAAACTAATTACTTCTTTGATCTAGCATAATTTCGGTAATGGTAGGTTCGTCAGTTCGGGGGGTTAGGAGGGATTCGAGATCACAGAATCGGAATGAAATTCGCTTATTTCTCAGGGGTTTTATTAACATCACTCTATTAACTGCGAAAAAATTGAATGCTTTCATTTAGATATACGCTGGCTTAAAATAAGAGCAACACTGCAGGAGACTTTTTCCAGAAATGCCACTGAAGAAATTTAACAAGATTGCTGATGAATTTCTTCTGAGAGGACATTCGTTTGTCCTTTGCGACCGGGATTTTGGGACAGTACAGCGAATGATAAACAGATTTGACAGATTATAAACATGCGAAATCCAATCTATATATATAAAAATGAATGTTTGTCTGTATGTCATCCATGAACTCAAAAACTACCCGACAGATTTGGCTGAAACTTTCACCGTTTGTTATTTTTGGTATTGGGAATGTTTATAGACCAGTTCGAAAAAAATCCGATCGATAATTCGTTTTTTATTCCGATTTAAGTCACAATCCATTGGATAAATACGAATAAAATTATCGACTGCAGAAATTAATTCGCGTGAAAGATCTCATTGATAAGAAGTTAGCTGTAGCCATTTTTCTTGAGTTTGAACAAATAAATTCTTTCTTTATTGTTTTATGGCTTTTCATGCAACGGGGGAATTTAAAACTTTTTCTATTTGATATTTTTAGCGATGGATTGATCTCGCAAACTGCGTGAGTACAAAAATTTGAGTATAGTCACAGCTTCACTTGATACCTGGACCGATTACAATGAAAATTGCTATATGTATGTATTTTTCCACGGAGAAGGTGCATAATATGCTCATTGAAGCCACTCGCTACCAGGTGGCACTGCAGAGTAGCAACTTCTGCCCCGTTCAACTGATTGTCATGAAAATCAGTATAATGATGCATTTTTTTTTGTTGACGTAGCAACGCGCGTCGGGTACAGCTAGTCTCTTACAAATGAAATCCTGAAATTACATCAAGATTCACCGTCACATCTATTCAAAACAAAGAAATATGTTACTGCTGAAACAGGTGCCCTTCATTTTTAAAGAGGACTTGTCTCTCAAATTGAGATTTTGAAAAAAAGATTCTACTGGGCGACAAATGTTTTCAATTATCAACATTCATGATGTCTAAATATTCGATAGAACATCAAAGGAACGGTTTCAAGCTTGCATTTCATAGACAGTTTTCAAGAGAATATTGCAAAGTAGTGCTTGTCATCTGAACTACCTTTGTCAATATTGAATACAAAGGGAAATTTTTCATATTGTTGGAAGAAATAACAAATATCAAGCTGATTATTCAGTGCAATTTTGAACATAGTCATACCAATGTGTACATCGAACTTGGTACACAAAAGTAGACAAGAGAAGGATCGAAAAAAAATTTCCATGAAGGATGTATTTGATGAATATGAATATAGTTTATACGCGCTTGTAAAACTTTTGGTTTTTATCTCAGTTTGTTAGTTTTTGTAATATTTTTTTACACACTACTTTATTATTTCACTAAAAGAAGACGAGAGAAAGAGGTTAATACACGATTTATTTTCTGAGGAAAAAAAGAATTTATGAATATGTACTTCACTTATTATTTTTGTCACTTTGTTATATTATTTTTACTTCCTTTTACAAAAAAGGAAGTTTTGCTCTCGCGAAAAAAAATTCACGCAAAAATCGGCCTTAATTTCCATTTTTCTCACCCCCGAATGAATGTTGAGTTTTTTTGACCCGACCACCCGTGGATATATGCCTAGGAACGTACAGACACCCGAAATATCCATCTTGACGACCCCCGAGTTAGTTACAACGAATTTTGTCGTGACGTCCGTATGTACGTATGTATGTTCGTATGTGTGAATGTGTGTATGTGTGTATATATCTCGCATAACTCAAAACCGGTATATCCTAGAAAGTTGAAATTTGGTACGTAGACTCCTAGTGGGGCCTAATTGTGCACCTTCCCTTTTGGTTGCATTTGGATGTTCCTAAGGGGGTCATTTGGCCCTTTTGGGGGAAATCATTGTTAATTTCGATGTAAACTCAAGTGGTGTTATAATTTGGCGGACACTTAGTGATATATCGCCAGTCTTTGGTCGCCAAGTTTTGCCACCAACTTGGCGACAAATTTGGCGATTTTTTTTTCCTAATTTGGTTTTAATTTGTCCACTGTTGGTGATATTTAGAGAGTAAACAATTGAATCACATTAAAATTGCCAATCATGAGGAAATGACATTAAGTTGAAGTAAAAGGAAGTCTTGTGATCTAAACTAGTTTTTCAGGATATTAATTGCAGAAAGAGCATAAGTCCAACTTAATTTTTTTTAAAACTAATTTCAGTGACGAAATGAAACGTAATTTAAGGTGAGGTAATGATCCTACTTGTGGCTAGATTAGTCATAAAAATTTTCGTAGCATTTAGTTCATTTCTGAATGAACTAATCACTTTTTATCAATTCCTGAAAAGTTGCATTAGTTGAACTTATGACCTTTCGATCGAAATAATCGATTAAAATGTAATGTTCGTTCAGCATTCCCAAAAGTATCAACACTGTTGAGTGTATTATTAGGCTAAAACATAATGACCAGCGGATCCCTTTGAAGAATTCATTTTCTGTGCGGACCCCCTGTCATTAGAGTGTATGCGGATACTTTCCATTTGTAGTCAATTGAACTTTACTATATCAATCATTACTTGTTAGAGGACACATCACTATTTAAAAGCGGTACTAGGTAGGTAATTAACCATGCTTAACATTACTTAAAAATTCTGGAGTACTGGACTAATTGAACACTAAAATTGATAGGAAGCAAAACGGTTAAAGTTCAGAATTGAGCAGCGAATAATCTTTACTAATATTATAAAGAGAGAGGGCGGATTTTTGTGTGTTTATATGTTCGAGGTAATCTCCGGAACCACTGCACCTATTAGAAAAATTCTTTCACTATATGGAAGGTGCTTTCTTACTGAGTAACATAGGCTATAATTCGAAAAAATCCGATAAATAGTTCTTTTTTTATTCAAATTTAGGCCCAAATTTCACGTAAATTGCTAATTATTGGCTATTAATGGGGTGAAAAATTACTTGCACATATTAATATTATATATCGTTAAAAAGGGTTGAATTTTCTGCGTTTTAAACAACTTATTTCAATACTCTAACTTGATTACGGCGGGAGCAATTAGCGTTTTTACCTCGAACTTTTTTAGGCTTAGCTGAAATTTTGGCAATACTTTCTTCATTATATCTATCAATAAAAAGTGAACGAAGTGTCCTACAGTTTTCTTTGTGATACCGTTGGAAAAAGCTAGATTTTTTACTCCAGATCTCTCTCGATCTCTGGTCGAAAAAATTAGCTTTTATCTTGAAAGGAAAAAAGTTACAAGCGTTTTTAAATCAATTTCGAAATACGTCATTTTGATTCAAGTTTTCAACAATTTTATTTTCGCGTTTCCATGGTTACGCTTTTTGTTTCTTAAACTTATTTTATTTCATGTTTCCATGGTTACGCTTTTAAAATCCATCTTTCGCATTTTAATTTCTTGAAAGTATTTTAATATTTGTCGTCATTGTTTGGAAGGGTAATTTTGCATGGTGTTTTTTTTATTTAAGTTATTCTTTAAGTTATTAAGTTATTCTTTTAATTAATTGTTGAATATATGTCACTTGATACAGTTTTTGTTCTCAAGGTAGACCGGGCAAAGCCGGGAAATGTAGTTCTTAATATGTAAAGATTTGATTGCTACTGTTAATGTGATTTTACACCTTTTTGTTTGTTTGGCGAAACATTTATTATTGCCAAAAAAAAAAAAAAAAAAATCCGCTCCACTTGCAAAAGGGTTGGGTTCCGGTAGCGTGGTCGCTTGGCACGTTAGGCGCTGAGCAGTTCAGTCTAGGATTATTGTTTTAAGGCAACCGTTAATGCTATTCATTGTTTTGACGATTTGCTTTGAAAGAAAAGAAACTTTTGATTTGTTTTTTATCCGAGTGAAATGTATGATATTTTCTTCTTTTTTTCTGACGATAATTTTTGAATGTTCCCCGGGATGTTTTTTTTTTTTTTTTTTTGACGGATGGATTATGATAGCGTGGTTGCTGGACAAGTTTGACAATAAACAATAGAGCTGCGGAATTATTTTTACATTTGAAAGATATTGTTTGATGTCGTTTTTTTTTGTTTATTTGGCGAAATATTTTAAATTGCAGCAAAAACCGCTTCACTCGCTAAATAGAGTTTTAAAGCAACTGTAAATCTAATTTAATGATTTGACGAAAAGTTTTAAATTCCAAAGAAACTTAAGTAGTTTTTTTTTTTGAAAAGGTATGTACGCGTTTTATACAAAGAAAAACGATCATTTCACATCAGAGGGGGAGGGGGCTACAGTTTTTTTATTCAACGGACTTCCATTAAATTTTTAGCACGGGCATCGCTGTGCGGGTACTGCTAGTTGGGAATAAAGTGAAAGCCAAATTTTAAAATTCCGGAAACAAAGGGCATATATGCAGTGGACGGCGGTTAATTTACTCACTGGTTAATTGAATCAACCGCTTTAATACATCAAATTGTCACAAACCAAACAAAATCCAGCTTTTTTGAATTAGCTGCTTTATTGAATCAGCCGCATTATGGAGTCAAAATTGCTTAGAATAAGCGGCGGTCACTGCACACACAAAAATGTTACACCTGAAATTTGGATTGAAAAAACAACTACATTTGTAATTTTTCTGATTTGAAAGGGTTTTGTAATGCTACTAACAAATCCAACAAGAGACTGATTTAACTAATATTCACTTAGGAGATAATGATCACTTAGTGATCATTAGTCACCATTAGTAGTTTAACCACTAGTTCAACCATTAGTTAGTGTCACTCAGTGACACAAATAGTCACTGAGCCATACTTGATGACCGCTCATTCGTCAAGTGTGACTCGAGCTTAAACCTCTCCAAGTACTTCCCGAATGTACCTGTGGCCACATGGTAACCAAGTGCACTCCAAATAAACCTGCACTTTTTGGAACTCTTTGTTTCAGAAAAAGTGATCCCAATATGTGAATGTGCAGTATGACATGTTCTGAATGTGCTCCGTTAGAAGGAAAATGTTTCAAAAGTGCGCCGAATGTGTTCTGGATACTGAACCTCGTGTGCCAACACACGAGTTCACACAACAGATGGTTCGTCAACACATTTTGAAAACATGTTTGGTCACATTTGGGCACACTTGTGGAAGTCATTGCTTTCTTTGCTGCAACAAGGATGGCTAGATAAAGATTGGACGTACTACTTTATGTATAAACTAGTTTAAAAAAAATGCTGTGATTTTTTCAATATACCGACAGTCATAAACTTATCTGAAAGAGCTTTGTGCTTCGAAATTGTAGCGTATTTTATCACGTGCGCCATTTAACCAATAAAACACTCGAACCAATTTCTAAGAAGCTACACAGCAAGTATTGGTAAACATTGAAGTCAATTTCTAAATTAGCTGTAACTGTTTTGGTCCGGTTTAAAATGATTTTAATGTACTTTACTTACTTATATTAATATTCATTAGATTATACGTTAGCATTTAAATATTGTTGAGCTTCATATTTGGTGTACATTATGTGTTAGCATTCATAGTTCGTCTCTACATAGTATAAAATGAAGTCTCCAAAAGCGTCTTTGTGTTTGAACTCACAAAACTCGAGAACTACCCGGCCGATTTTGCTGAAATTTTCACAGTTTGTTCCTTTAAGCTCTGAAAAGGTTTGCAAGGCAGTTCGAAAAAAATTCTATGAATAGTTCTTTTTTTATGCCAATGTAGGCCCAATTTTCACGTAAATTCTCGAATATGGGAGTGAAAAATTACTTGCACTTATTAATATTACATATCGTTGGAAATAATAGAATTTCCCGCGTTCTACGCAATTTGTTTCAATCCTCTTCCTTAATTACGACGGGAGTTATTTACGTTTTTAGCTCGAATTTGTTTTGACTTAGCTGAAATTTAGGCACTACTTTCTTCATTAAATCTATCAATAAAAAGTGAAGGGGTAGCCCCACAGTTTTGTTCTTGACACCATTGGAAAAAGCAACATTTTTTACTCCAGATCTATCTCGACCTTTGGTCGAAAAACTAAGCTTCTAGCTCCAGAGGAAAAAAGTTACAAGCCTTTTTAAATCAAATTCAAAAAATCGCATTTCCACTCAAATCGTTAACCATTTTCTTTCGCATTTTAATTCATTGAACTTATTTTATTTTGTGTTTCCATGGTTACGCTTTTGAAATCCATCTTTTTCGATTTAATTTCTTTAAAGTATTTTAATATCTAACGTCATTGTTTGGAAGGGAAATTTTGCATGATGGTTTTTTTTTTTTTTTTTTCAATTTATTTAAGCCTGATTTTTGTATATACGTCACTTGACACAATTTGTATTTTTAAGGTAGACCGTGTAAAGCCGGACAGCGCAGCTAGTTTTAAATAAACTTTTTTTCATGATTCTACTTAAGTTGTAGAAGTATCAAATTAACTAAGTTTAAAAATTTTACAATTTTAATCCTGATGTTTGGCCATTGATTTTGCTTAAAACAAGGATTCCTAGTCTTTATTGCTATTTGTTATACTTTATGATGATGATGATTACTTATTCCTCCGGTCTATCTGCAGCCAAATTCATGAGCCCAAGAATCCCCAAAAAATGTGTCACCAAGTGGTCGTCCTTTCATAAAATCATTTTAGGGGCATACTCAACTCTAACAAAATTGATCGAATTCGAACTAGAGGTGCAGCTAGAAATTTCCCTTTGCTCCACCCAGAAGAACATTTATCGCTTCGTGAATGGTAGATAGAATCGAGGCAAATATGACCCTTAGTTGAAAATTATACCGATTTGGCTAAGAAAAAAAGAAAAGGAAAGAAAAAGAAAAGGAAAAGGGTAAACACTTCTTTTGGAATCTCTGTGCACAATCGAAAGGGGAGGTGCACAACCAGACTCCACTCAGAGTCTACATACAAAAGTTTTACTTATTCTTCTTGCGGAATACCGTTTTTGAGTTATACGAGGTACATTAACACCAGGGGTGAGTTGGTGCTTGAACTAACCGGAAGGCCCTTACTTTGCGAGTAAATTAAATTCCGCTTCCACACAAAACTGGCTAGGAATCATTATTCAATTATTTCTCACTAACGTTTCCATTACCGGAACATTTACTATTCACCTCTGATAGGTTCGTACATACTGACGTCACGAGAAAACTCGTGATAATGAATTCAGTAATGATTAAAAATGGGCATTTCAATTGCCCGTACGTTCATATACACGTCCAAACGGGCCGAAAAAAACTAAACATATATCGGGAGTGAGTAAAATGGAATTTTTAGGCCAAATTCGAGTGGTTTTTTTTTCTTTTATACATTTATTCCTGTACTACGCAAAAGGAAGTAAAATAAAACAATAATTAATTGGTAATTCCATCTTTGCAGTGAAGTATTACAGAAATGATTAATTACTAAAGAATGGGGTTGTTTCCTTCAGTCAAAAGTACTACTTTTAGTCACTGAAATTGATAGAATAAGTAAAAAAAAATAACATAGAGCCCGAAAATATTTTTATTTTCCCAACAGTTGTTTTTTAATCAATTTTTTTGAATGTCCCTTTTTTCAAACATGGCGTGGTCTTGACGTCACAAATGATGCATTTTGGCACATCTTTCTACCACGGTTCCACGTTATGATAATCAACAAGCGAATTAAAATTGCGCTCTACGCTTGTTATCAACCATATCGTTGCCAATACACGTGAGTAAAGATGCGAATTAAATATTTTGGTCTGTGAATGGCAACATTGAATGGCATTTCATCATTTGTGATGTCATCGGCAGAAACATGCACAACGAAAGCGCACCGATTTAAGTAATTTTTAAAAAATATAAACAAATTATTTAAAAAATGGTCATATCCCATGTTTTTAAGCATGTTCTTTCAGAAAAAAATACTTTTAAAATTTCGGAAACGACCCCATTTCATTGTATTTCAATGAAGTAAAAGAACACTACTTATGTTAAAGGTCATTAATCAGAAAGCGAGCAGCATATTTTACTGAGTAGCTGAGTAGCAGGAGCGTAAACAAGTAAAATTTATTGATAGCAAACCAAAATTTATTGTTCTTGAAGAATTAAAATTAAAAAAAATAATTTAAGTATTTGTTTTTGACATATTTGTGTTTACTTTTTACATTGTTGATTGGCTTTGAAAACGTAATTATACAAATTTATATTTCAAATTTAGATGTCATTCCCGTACTAATTATGATTTTGTACTACAATTTCTTGCTACTTTTTCACTCGTTTGTCATTTTGCTGTAAATTATTCAATTGCTTTTGAGATAGCATTAGTTTTTAAATTTTCATAGTAATAATGCTGATTAATAATCATACTCAGACAAAGCCAAAACCCATCATCAAGCCTCCAGTCTTAAGAAAAACGAATTCAAGGCATTTTTTAAAGCTTATTTTATACTTGTGTAACACTAGGAGGATATCAATGTTCCGTAATTGTTCTAAAACACATTCTAAAACTGTACCAAAACGTGTGCCACAAAACATTCAGTGAAAGTCTTTCGAAAAATATTCTAAAAAGTGCGCAAAAACGTGTGCTGAACTAAATACATTTTCTAAACAATGTTTTTAGATGTGTTTTGAAAACTTACCCAAAAAAGGGTTCTAAGAAAGGGGACAAGTGTCCGTGTTCAAAAAGTAGTATGAAATGTGTTCTCACAACTGTTCTAATAACTAGTTCAAAAATAGTGTTCTCAAAAAGTAGACAAGTGTCCGTGTGAAAAAAGTGTTAAAAAAATGTTTGATTATTTGGAGTGTGTGCCAAAATGTCGCATGAGGACTTTTAAAAAAGGACAGACAACCTCCAGACTCCGCTTTTACAGGCACACCTCACACACACCTGTAACATTTGCCTACTAATAACGCTGGGCGAGTTTGTAAGTCTCTGTCAGTTTTTTGAAGGGCCATGTCTACCTGGCTGACGCGTTGGCATCCCAGCTAAGTCTAATAGCCACTAAGGTGATATCAAACTAATTTGTTCAGTCCAAGGGGATGTATGTCCATGTCTGATTCTTATTTCGTGATCCATTTCCTTCCCGAGATCTTCAACGATAGAAGATCAGACTTCTGAAGGTTGCACAATATTAGACAGTTTTTTTTTTTTTTGGCAAACATGTTCTAATATATTCTATATATTTTTTATTTCTTTATGTTCGGGAAAAAAGGTCGGATGCACTATCCTTTGATCTTACTTCAAAATTATAGTTGGGGCAAATGTAAGAATCTAACCTAGCAGCATCGTAATGCTAAGCTTCTTCGAGGTATATACAGGGTGTCCAGCAAAGGACTCCCTGGTTTCAAAATTAGATATCTCAAAAACAAAGGACGATATTGGAATAAAATAAACGGTATGTTTATTGTGAAACCCATAAAAATCATATACAGGAACTTGTAAATTAGTTTTTAAAAGTTCCAACAGGTGGCGCTGCACGCTGTAATTACAATAAAAGTCTCTATGAATAGTGCTGCGAAGAGGTTGGACGATAATTTGTAACGTATATGAAAGCATATCTGAGAGACCAAACTGCTGCTGAAACAACTAACCTCTTCGCAGCACTATTTATGGAGACTTCTATTGCAATTACATTGTGCAGCGCCACCTGTTGGCAATTTTTTAAATTAATTTCCGAGTTCCTGTATATGATTTTTATGGATTTCACAATAAACATACCGTTTATTTTATTTCAATATCGTCCTTTATTTTCGAGATATCTAATTTTGAAATCAGGGAGTACTTTGCTGGACACCCTGTATGATAGGTGGGTCATTACTCTTGGGGATGCGGCCGTCCTTGCTGAAAGTATTTTTAAGTCTTGAATTTCGGAGAGAGAAAACCAACCCTCCTCCCTTCAGTCTATATGGCATAAAATGAATACTTCACATTCACAAAATCTCTGGGGTAGATCCCGAGCTCTGACTTTTCTCTAGTGTCCTTAAGATAGCCTAAAACGCGTTCTTAAGACATTAATTTCGAAATATTTCCTGGGAAAGGTCCCCGAGTCAATTTTAACCTTTAGCTAATGCTACTACCAATTATAGTCTGAAATTGCGCTTTTAAGGTTCCAATTTTCAAAGATATGACGCTTAACGTTTCCAAAGATAGCCTGATCTGAAATTGTGTTTTCTGATTCAAAAACATTTCAGGGGACAATATTTGAACCCTTCCTTTCCATAGATAGACTGCAATCAACTTCAGTTTTTAATTTCGGAGACTTATTTTGTTAATTACTTCAGAAGTAGGGCTGATTAGTTAACATATTTAAGAGGAGTTTCGAACCCATAACGTTAGACGTTTAGTACGTGAAAATACGATTACTTGGTAGATCAAAAACTATTCAGGCTAATTATTTTCTTTAGGTTCTCTTTGAATGATACATTTGCATACGTTTGAGAAAACTAAGTTGACCGATTTCACGCAAGGACTTTGAGTATTTGTCCTAATTAATGCAAATGTCAATTGCTCTAAAATTCGCGGCTGTTTTTTTTCCTCTCCATATTTAGTTGGAATCACTTTACCTGGACATCTAATTATGAGATTTGTTTTAATTTATCTGCTTAAAACACTAATATATATATATATATATATATATATATATATATATATATATATATATATATATATATATATATATATATATATATATATATATATATATATATATATATATATATATATATATATATATACAAGAGGACCCGACAGACGTTGTTCTGTTCAAAATTTGTAAATTGAAAAGTTAAAAAACTTCAATAAACTATCAAATGTTTGATCCGTTTTGTTGAAGAAAAAAAAGTAAAAAGAAAATGTTTTAAGCTGCTTGGTGTCAGAATGCGTACATTTATTACAACTTGATTTATCTAATCTCCACTGGGCAGTTGTTTTATTAACTATTATTTCTCCCGTGCTTGATGATTTGTTCCTTCAGCCATACTCAAAGGATAAGAACCGTCCTCAGATATTAAGTGTAAAAAACTAACTACCCATCTAGAACCAACGGAAAATCCCGCTGCAACATCCCCCATATGAAAAAGAATAAAACAATCGAAAGGATATCGTGAGCCTTCCAGTACTTTACTTTGAAATGTATCAAGGGACCTAAAATCGTTGCTTTTAAGAAATGAAGGCTTCACTCTCTCTCTGTGCGTTTTATCAATTCTCATTTGACATATATCACAGTAGGAAATTTCAATTCAAAAAGCAGAGCTGACTTTCGTATTGTCCTTTGGCAACGGGTTAAATATTTATTTCAGTTCTCGCTCAACAATAGGTTAAAATAAATATTAATCGTTTGGGAGATATAACCATCTAATGTTTAAATTAATTAATTAATTAACAAAAACGTTTTCGATTCGATCCATCGCGCTTCAAAACCATGCTTGCCACAACTTAATTACACACAAAAAATTTGATCAAAATCGGTCCAGCTGTTTAAAAGCCTTATGGTGACAAACGTCCGCACAGAAGATTTTTATATATTAAGATTAGAAAATAAGATTTTTTCGCATTGAAACAAAGTTAAAAATATGATAGTTCTAGGAAGCAAGTAAAGAAGCAAACCTGCTACCTAGTGAAATATTGCCATTAAAAATAAATTTAATATTAAGTTGAATAATCCTTCTTTGAAATGAAGAGCGTTGCATAAAAAGTTATATTGGCAAGGGAAAATAAACAGTTCTAGAGTTGTTCATTTATTCAACTAAAAATAAAATACGCATTTGCTTTATATTTCAGTCTTACGTAATTATTAATACTGAACTCATAGTTTGTCTGTCTAAAATCTTATCTTGTGATTTTTTGAAATTAATTTATTTCACACTTCATACACACGCTTTATAATTTACATGAAATAATTTTTTCATTTGTCTAAATTAAGATGATGCAGAATCCTCCTTTCTCGTACGACCAGGTGAAGCAATATTAAAAAATACCTGAAAATAAATTTAAAAAAGCATTTTTTACTTCTATAAACCTTATTACTAGAACACAAGTAATATATTCTATATTTATATAAGCTAATTTTTCTATGATAATAATTCTTTTCTTCCCTTACCTCTTGCCTTCTTTCCGTCGTATGCTCAGCCAACACTTTCATTGTCCATTCTGTTGATAGTTCTGCTATTTTTTTAATGGATGGCATTTTTTCCTTCTCAAAATGTTGCCGCTTTACTGTAATGCTCTTAAGTTTTCAGGTATCCCCAGAGAAAGAGGTCGCTAGCAGCAAAATCGGGAGAGCAAGCAGGTCATGCTGTACTAAATTGTAAAGAGTTCGGGAGCACAGAAAACATTATCCGCTCGAGGTTCATTTTCACTGATGCTCTAGCCGTGCGTACACAGTAGTGGTGTGACATAGATGTCGATGTTTTCAAAACATCAATGTTTTTGCAGAAACGTCGATGTTTTTGCTAACACCGATGTGTGTTTGATATTTCTTGGACGTCGATGTTTTATAATTGAACCGAAAAAAATATGAAATGATTATACTTACGAAAATACGCGTAATGATAAAAAGCTACATCATTAAGTAATGATTGCAGCACCCTTCGCATTGGACAAAGATTTATTTAAGTAGTTGTCAGAAGAAGTTACACTTACATTGGAGAAAACTTAACAATCCTTTTTCCTAGCATACTGTTAATTAGAATATTGAATGAACCGGAAGTTTTGTCTGCTGATGCATCTCGTCAAATGAAAATGTACTCCGTCACTCGGCAATAATCTGGTAATAGTACAGCATACGGGAAAGCAAAATTCCATCCAACATGTCAGCAATTAAAAAGTTACACCACAGTCTACTCAAGACCAGAACATTGTCCTTATCGCTGCGTTTTCTCGTCATTCAGAGATAAAAAAGACTTAATTTCTAGCTTACATCTGTTCGCTTAAAGTCAGATCGCACATTAGTAGAGTAGAACGTAAGATTTGCACCGATATTTTTAAGGCCATGATGGAAGATCATTCTGACCAGGAAACCACATGAATAGCATAATAATGAAGAAGGTTTAAGTAGATAGCAATTTAAAGAGCAAATTGGGACGTTATTGACGCAAAAATTCCTTGACCTCATCCCCCTGTAATCAAAGTCTTAAAATCCTCCGAAATTTTAAGAAAAGCTCCCAATTTAAAGGCTTGGCGAAAACTTAAAGGTGGATGAGGGCGGAAATGTATCTGCAAAGCGTATTATAACCAGGAGTGGATCCAAATGGAGGGGGGGGGGGCGTCATGTGGGTCAAGACCCTCCCCCCTAAACCGGCCATAGATGGCCTAAAAACTGCGCTGTGTGGAGTTGTATTTCAAAAAAATCATCCGAGGACCCCCAGTTATGCCAAAAAAAGACTTATGACCGCCCCCTTCTAGAGTGACCTCGTCTTTAATCAGAACTTGGATCCATCTTTGTTTATTACTCACCAAAAGTCGCTAAATTTGGAGACTTTTCTTAAAATTTCGGTATCGTAAGATATTCTGGTGAACCAAAACGCTTCTGCAATATGAAAAGTGTCCCCGAAAAAGTCCCCCCACTGGAATTAAAAGGCATGGGGTCCGTTTGGGGGGGGGGGGGGGGAATCACACCTCGCGTTCCTCTGATTAAGCAGCGCGGCGGGACACACGAGGAAGCGAACAGGTTTCTGGAGGTGACGGTTCTAATGCAATATTTGGCTCGTCATTACGGATCGTCTGCCTCTACGCCCTCCGCTCTCTCGGATCGAACTCCAGGGGGGCTGGGCGGGAATGGGCATCACATATTTCACACTCCGTTTAATGTGGTCAGCAGGCTAGTGAATTGTGTAATTCGTTTACTGGCTAATGCATGGAAGATGTATCAAATGCGGAAAAAAACGTCGCGCTGACAAGCGAGCTCTCTCACACTCTCTCTACAAGAACTGTTCGGAGTTGCGGAGTCGGAGTCGGACTGATTTTGGGGTAAAGGAGTCGGGACTCAAAGACATTAAAAATTCCTAGAGTCAGAGTCGATTTTCTACGGCAAAGTACCTCCGAAGATTCGAAACTCCGCAAAACATGTGTGAGAACCTGGCGTATAATTCAGCCGTGTCGTGACATAGATGATATTCTACCGATGTTTACGACTCTTTAAGACTTCAAGGTAACTGCGTATAACAAACACTCAACCATAGCTGGTGTAATGTCTAAAATTAAAAAGAACCACCTTTATGACGTACAAATGATATCTTTAAACCATATGCGTGAAATTACATTAGATACTCATTTACCTGTGGTTTTAATAGTACAGTGCCACCTATTGGCAAAAAGTTCATTCAAATCAGTAGAACCAGAGGTATGATCTACTGACCACGAATAGTGTAATAGTGAAACACATTAAAATAGACAACTATCGAAGGAGCATATTGAGACATATTTTGACGCAAAGGTTATTTGCTCTAGTGTCCACTTCACCTAGATAGGCGGTCTCATAGTCTGCCGAAATTTTAAGAAGAGCGCCAAATTTAAAGACTTGACGAAAATTTGGAAAGCTCGTGAAAGTTATCGTTCATTACTCACTGAAACTAGTTACATTTGGCGTTGGCGACTTTTCTTAAAATTTCGGTAGACTTTAAGACCTTATATTTCGATTACGGGGACACGAGGGCAAACAACTTTTGTTTCCAAAAACATGTTTTACTGTGGTCTTTTGATTGCTCTTATATATATTTTCAAAAATTATTATGATATCGTATCGTTTCCTGGTGAGTACTATGTAAGTTTAGCTTTAATTACTCTGTATTAATATTTGAAAATTGGGTTGGGGTGGTTATCTGATTTTGAATTTAAACCGGGGCCATGTGCTTACTTAAAACAATAATAGGTTTGCTATCTTGATGATAAAATCTTAATAATTGGAAAGCGAAGAAGGAATGGTATATTAAATTAAAAAAGTTCCAATTAAAGACTTTTTTTGCTTCATTTTCAAACTGGCAGTGTTGCATCTTTTGATGCGTGTTCAGTCCTATTTAAAGTAAAACTGCAATGCACGAAAATTTTAGACATTTTTCTCACATGCGCCACCCAAGTAGTTGCGACATCCTAATTTGATTTTATTCTCATTTGAGATTACGCTTTTTGGGAAAACAGCTAATTACCAAGTCGGCATGATCAAAGGCGAATTTTTCCCGAGAGCCGTGGCAGAAGGTTTTGAAGGAACTCTTTTGTTTTAAGGGGAACGTGCAGTTTTAACTGCCGCGGCTGCAATAAAATCTTCCCCATCCAAACGAGCCTCCTTTTATAAGACCTTTTATAGCAACGGTTTCGTTAATGAGATAAGTGTAGCCTTAAATTTATTTAAGGCGATAACCATGCAATATGCTTCTAATTGTACCACAGAAGGTTCGGTAGCCTGGTGGATGTGTAAAACCTATCCACCGTGCTTCTGTGGGAAGTGCCCAATGCCCCAGAGTGATACCCAAATGAAAATCAACTTCTTTTTTCTTTTGGTGCTTAATTGCACAGGTTTATTTTGATGAGGACTACAATCTGAGTGCTTTGCCTCCCTTACGCATGATATATTTTATTATACATATAAACAACACATGAAAGAATTTACATCTCAAAGAAGGGAAGGTACAACCGGAGCGGGGGTGGGAGTCGAACCCACCGCCTCAAGTGTGCCAATATCTAGCAGTCACTCAGACCGCTCGGCCACTGAAGCCCCTGTGAAAATAAACTATAAACGCATCTTGTTAGCATTTACTGATGGGTATGCCATTTAGGCAATGTAAAATCAATGCATTTACATGCAAGTTATCGTGGTTTTTAGGATCTTTGGCGTAATTTGCATCAAGTATATACAGTCAAACCTTGATATCTCGAACCTCCTTCTCTCGAAACCCTTGATGTCTCGAAACAAAAATTTTCCCTAGCATTTTCTATAAAACCCCTATATATTTTCCATAGTTATCTCGAAATTTATTTTTCGAAAACCTTGATATGTCGAAATGTTTGCACAGAAGCAAGTTTCAATTGTCATTTTGTTTTGGCAATTTTTGTAGTAAAACCAGTTCAGAGACAATTGCTTAACGTTTTTCATCCCTTTTCTTGGAAATTTTGTGAATAGGGGATTGGGACAAGATAATAGGGGAGGGTTGGCATGAAGGGGGTGCTGTGTTTTTCCCAGAGTTCAGAGTCTTTGTGCATTTCTCTCGAACTTGTTGTCCGCTTTGAGGAGAGGGGTTCGATTTTTCGTGTGTCAGTTTTCAAGCGAAAACTGAAAATGCGTTCCTCATTTTCATAATTCAGCTTTTTTAACTCCTACAAAATGGCTACTGAGAACTTTTTGAATGTGAGGTTACTGGTTAAAGATAAAATTAGAATTTTTAAATTTTTAAGTGAAAAAACCAAGTTGAAATTGTTGTTCATTTCAAAATCTCATCCTGTGCACTTTCGACAATTAGAAAATTTCAAATCTAGTGAAATATTGAAGACTACTTTATTCATCGTAAATCGAAGTGGTCCCACAGTACATGTATAAATGCATATAGCGTACGTGTTGTAAATGTGAGAGTTACTAGTGTAATTTTTTAAAAACCTTAATAACTCGAAAACTCGATATCTCGAAAAAAATTCCATCCCGAGAGATTCGAGATATCGAGGTTGTACTGTACTGTAAAATCGCCTATTCTCGTGATCCATAACTTTCGCGAAATGAAGAAATCAGAGATTTTGCGAACTGAAAATTTCGTGAGTATCATTCCTACAAAATATTTCTTGATTCTTAAATTTTAGTGAAAGTGGCGGAACTAAGTGCTTCCGCTCCCCCCCCCCCCCCCCCCCCCCCGAGAAAAATGTTTACTCGTAACAGATTAACAAATATAAAGAAGAAAATGTTCCTTCAGGCCATAAAATTGCGTTAAATATTGTCTGAATTCTGTGGCCGCATTGCAGGTGATGACAAAAACGAGATAAATATGTTGTTCTGGATAAAATATTTTATTTTTAGTAATAATAAATTTAAAAAGATCGCAGTAATAGACGACATAAATTACCACGATTTCGATTAGTGTTGGGTAGGGTTAGGGTAAGAAAGGGTTCAGTGACTTTCAGCTGGTAATTTTTCGAAGCAGAAGTTTCAAAACAGCGCAATTTCAGACGACCTTCGATGATGTTGTGGGGGGGGGGGGGGAATTCTACCGGAGCATTGCTGGTGAATTCCAGGAAAAAGGAGACATGACACTTGAATTTTAAAAATTAATATTTTGTCACTTGCCATGTACCCTTCTCTTCAGAAATAAATGAATTTCTTGAATCTTAACCTGTTTTTCCCACACAGTTTGATGACTTTCAGAAAATCAAGGGTAAAATCAAGTTTTCTCTTTGAATTTTTACAGAGCAAAAATATCTTTTTTGTTACATACTGCAACTTCAATACACTTGTTAGCAGCATAAGTTAGTGAAGTTAATTTTTATCTTTTGAATGTCTATTTAAACTTTTTGGAAAGTAATTTAAAATTCTTTTTTTCCAACCATGAAATAGGTCCATTATTAAGGTGACAATTTGATGTTCTTCCGTTACCAAAATACTACATCTCAGTTAGTTCACCAAAAACCTATTATGTATAGAAACTAATGTTTTTTTTAATGCAAATCAGAATTATGTCCCTTGTCAAGGAGGCATAGATAAAATTTTAATATAGATATAATTTTTATTATTTTTGATGGTAACGGAAGGACAAACAAATTCGGTAACGGAAGGACATTTAACTATAAAGCTGGTACAGGGTAAAATTTTACAATGCTAGTATAAAACAAACTATTATTTAAAATTAGTAGTCACATTTAAAACATATATAAGCAATATTTGTACAAAAATTATGTGTGCTTTTATTTAAAATTTTAACTTTTATTTATTTTTTTAAAAAACTGTTTCGTGATTTTATTTCATCTATTGTATGTGATGAAAATCATGAATACTACACTTAAAAACTTCTAAGCATGTGAAAATAATTTTGGTATGACATTTTTGTGATATGACAAGCCATTTTAAGCAGAAACATTTGCTTAAAAACTTGCAATTTATATTGGAACAGTTGAAAATGCTTTCAGATTTGTTGCCACAAATCACAGGAAAGGACTGTTGAGAGCATTGATTTAACGGTAAAACGTACTGCGAAGAGATCAGTAAATTCATAGATCAACTTTCAAAAATATGGAGAAAAAATGGTCCAAAAATATCCATTCTCATCTGAACACACAAAATTGCTATTTCAATCCTATAACAAGTTATATTATTGAATATAGTAAGTATTTCAACAAATTGAAGGAGATTTCACTTTAAAGTCAATAAATAATGTTGAAAATAAAGATACAGCTGAATCAAAAAACCAAATCATAAGAATATGCCAAAGGATTCATTAACGTTTGGACAAGTTTTGCTAGTTGGATGGAAGGGAAAGAAATTAACAATGAGCAATGTTGCACAGGTACTTCATAAGATAAAGGAATAGAAATATCTTGTTTGGGAACGCGTAACAATGTGGGAATGATCTCCATGTTTGCTGAGAAAGAAGATAAATGTTCTATGGATTGTGATAAAATTATTGAGTATTTTAAGATTTCAAAATGTAACAGTTGGCTCCGGCATTAGATATCATTGTTTCAGACTGCTGTATTAACTGAATTAATGTTTGTAAGTTGAAACTTACCAAGTTTATATTGTTTTGAACTTTTTCTCCTTCCGTTACTGTACCTCCGTTACCTTTAACAAATGCATAATTCATATGCTTAATCTAATTATTTTTTAAAATTAGAGGTTAAATTGTAAAGATTGAACACTCCCGTATGTGCTTTAATTTTTATAGAATTTTCTCTTTTATAGTTGAGCTGAACTTTTGTGGAGAACATGAGCGTAAAAATCATGTCACAAAAATGCCCTTCCATTACCGTTTTTAAAATTTGATTAAAAAAAAAAGTTACTAACAAAAAAATTTTAGCTTTGTTTTTTTAGCAACTTACTATGATGTGTATAAAAGTCTACTCATCAGTTTTTGAAAAAATACAGTGGCTCCCAAAAGTGTTCGTACACCTAGAAATTTTGTAGTAAAACCAAAATAACGCAAAACTGAATTCGAATTTGAAGTCTAATTTTTTTTCACACCATTCCTATGCCATTCTGAATAAAACCCAATAGTTTTTTTTTTTTTTTTTTTTCAAAATATTGCCAGATTTTATTTTTGAAATTTGTCAAAAAACGAAGAGACAGAGAAAAAATACGCCACAAAAGTAATCGTACACTGAAATATTTTCGAATAAATTCATAATTAAAATCATCATATGTGTTTTTTTTTTTATTATTTTTGCATTGTAATGACACTGTAAAGTCATTTGCCTTTAATTTTTTGTTTATTTATTCCCTAATATTCTGCTTATTATTTTTAAATGGCATGTATACGTAGAAAACAACAAACCCGATTCAAAATTTGATATTTTCCCTCACAGTAGCCGTAAACTGATTTGAAATGTCTCTAAATTGGTAAATTTATATCATTCCATAGTGAAGTGCTTGATAAAATGCTTTAAAGACAAGAATCGGATCGAAAACAAGGTAAGAAGAGGTCAACTATCAAAGTTAACAATGATCGGAGTTTTACAGTTAAAAAAAAATATTAAAAATACACTTTCAGAGCTAAAAAAGTTTCTGCAGAATTGAGTGAAGCATTTTACGTTTAATTTTCACCTAAAATTGTTCGCCAAGTTCTCTGATTAGCTGGATTAAATGGGACCTCTTCTCGTAGAAATTTTCTTGTTCGTGCGAAAAGCAGTAAGCTTACGCTTTCCGTCGTAAAATCAATGATAAATAAGCTCAAAACGTTTTGGAACAACATCTTACTTATAGATGAAAATAAATTCAACATTTTGGGTTAAATTGTTGTATAATTGTAAATGGAAGATAAAAATGAGGAATTTAATCTTAAGAACTTAGTTGGATCAGTTAATCAGACGGTGAAGGTGTTCTTGTGTGAGGGTGCATATGAGTATCAGGACTAAGAAGTTTAGAATGGTTTGATGAAATAATGAATCATGCTGTTCATTTAAATATTCTAAAAAATAATTTTAAACTATTAGCCCAAAATTTGGTATTCGGAAACAACTTTGTTTTTTATCAAGATAACGATAAGAAGCACACGTTTGCGTTTGGTGCCTCAAAATTTGCCCTTAGAAGCTTATAAATATCTCCTCAATCGCCAGATTTGAACTTAATGGAACATATTTGGAGATATCTGGTGGCTAGATTACGAAAATACACCATTGAAACGAAAAGCGAACTAGAAACAGTAAGACTCGAAGTGCGGCTGAACACTTACTCAGAAATTGCACAAAAGAAGAAAGAAAAAACAATGAAATCTATTCCCAGACGTTTAAAAGCCGTTGTTGCTACTGCATGATATCCTACTAAATAATAACTTAGTAAAAAGTTAGATTATTTACTAATTTTTTGACATTTTTTCAAAGTGTACGAAGACTTTTGTGAGATAAAATCTCTGGCACTTTTTGGTTTTTGATTTTTAAAAAATTAAATTTTAATGTTTTATTAAAAGTTTTCATGTAGTGTTGTTAAAAATAGATCATAGATCTTATAATAAAATACCTATTTCGAACTATTTGTTCTAACCAATGGATAAGGACATATTTCATTGAAAGTCGTAGGTGTACGAACACTTTTGTGAGCCACTCTATGTATTTTGATATGCTCACAGTCAGAAATGCATCGATTTTTTTTATATAACTGTCCTTTCGCTACCGTTGGAATTCACTTGCTACACATTTGACGTCAAAAAATGTAATTTTAAAAACTTCTTTTTGCGGAAAAGGAACAAAATAGGTTGGGGCACCTCCTTGGATAAATCTCAATAGTTTAGTTGTTTTAGATAAAAATTCTGTGGTAGCCCCCTCCCCCTCCCAAGCATATGTAAGCATACGTAGTAAATGGTAAGTTAAAAAATCAATCGATCCTCCTTGATACATTTGTGGAACCTCTCTTGCTTTGAAAGTCCCCGAAAAGTGTTCCAATTTTACTTCATATCAAGTGCTATAAATATATATAGTAAAGATGAGAATCAAATATTTTGGACCGTGAATGGCAACACTGAATGGTACTTCATCATTTGTGATGTCATCGGCAGAAGCGTTAAACGATTAAAAAGCACCGATTTAAGTAATTTTTTAAAAATATTAAACTTAAAGAAATTATTTAAAATATGGTCAGATCCTATGTTTTTAAGCATGCTCTTTCCGAAAAAAAAAATACTTTTAAAATTTTGGAAACGACCCCATTGTAATGCGCTTCTTGATTATCATAACGTGTAAATGCGGTAGAAAGATGCGCCATAGTGCGTCATTTGTGACGTCATAAAGACCACGCCTTGTTTGAAGAATCGGACATTTAAAAAAATTAATTAAAAAATAACTGTTGGAAAAATGAAAGTATTTTCTAAGTCCATGTTATTTTTTTGCTTATTCTATCAATTTCAGTGGCAAAAAGTACTACTTTTGACTGAATTAAACAATCCCATTCTAACGTCGAATATTATTTCCCCTGAATTTTTAGAAAATGTCTACATTTTTAATAAATCACTAACCAGTCTTTCGCTGTATACAAGCCGGCTAGAAAATCAGCGGATAATAAGATTGAAAAGAAACTCCGTATAAAATCCATGGAGAGGCGGAAAATGTGATAGCGGAGAAAAATATGTGGCTTGTAATTGTCATACCATCCACACATCGTTTAACTCTTGCATAAAGCGGCTTAAAACGTAAATCCCCTACTGTTGCAGAAACGCGTGAAATTTGGCAGAAGTTTTTATCAGCAAAGGATCTTTAAGAAGAAAATATCTAACATTAATAAAGCATAAAAGTTTACAAATGCCTACTTGTTTCTCAAATGGTGGTGAAAAAATAGCGGGAAATTTAGCACCTAGCCTGACAGGCTCTCTTTTGAGATTTTCTAAAAACTGCCATCAATTATGACTCTGCGCTGCCTGGAGCAACGCATAAACACTTCAGCAACCTGCCTTGTTTTGCATTGTTTTACCTACTTGTTTTCTTTTTCTTTTTTTTTCTCATTTTGACGTCAGCGTAAATGAAGGATATAATAGGTGATAAATCAGTGAAAGAGTGTTTACTATTATTTAAAAGTCTTTGAGACCTTAAGGAAAAAGAGTGTAAGATAAAAAAAATTTAATTTGAATTTTTTGCATCTTGAATTCAAATTATGTTTTTCGCAATCACGAGCGTGTGTGTGTATGAATGCGCGTGTGTGTTTGTTTAGGCGCATGAGTGTGGGTGCGTGTGTGTGTGTATGTATGCATGTGTGTGCGTGTTGTGTATGCAGTGCTGTGTGTGTACGCGAGAGGGTGTGTAGGCGTTCGTGTGTAGGAGTGTGTGTTTGTGTCTGTGCACAGGCATGAGTGTGTGTATGTGAGTGTAGTGTGTGAGTGTATGCGTGTGTGTGTATAGGATATGGACGCAACCTGGAGATGGTTTTCGCTAGAGGAGTTGCATCGTGAGGAGCCGGTCGACGGTGATGCTGCAGAGGGTGCTGGCAGAAGAATAAAATGATAGCACATCAAAACAGTCAAATGAAAGCAAAAAGCAATCGTGATTGCTCAAAAAAAAGAGCCATAAAATATTCAATGACAGACGATTGTATTAAGTAGAGTCACGTCAAGCCCGATCTCCGGTTAATCCTGCTCAAATTTGTAGAGTTGAAAAAATATATATATATTCACATAAATAATAAATTTTTAATAATGATCGCTGATACATAAGAATGCAAAACATTCGCTTTTTATTTTTATTAAGAGTACAACTTCTGCATAGAACGTACGATAAAGTATAGTTACAATCTAACAAACATCGTGGTATACTTGGAACGGATGCCACTAAAGATGGACTGTAACTGATGAAGGACCATTGAACGAAATAGTCAACCCTTTGTTCCGCACGTGACGGTTCATATATTTCATTAAAAAGTAATAATTTTAAAGGGAAATGACGAAATGTTTTCCTTAAGGGGAGTCAGTACCCTAAATACTTTCAAAAATTTGATTTCTTGATTTTTATATGTTTTGAAGCTCCATTTCAATACCTTTTTAATGATACAAATTTCTTGATCGTGCTCATATTAGAAGTAAGTTAAAATAAGCTTAAAACAAATTTAAACGCATGTTGATAAGGTATGATTTTCCCCTTTAAATTGCAATATCTCGAAATGGTATTTTTGAAACTAAATGTTCCTTTCTCTCAGAAACTAAATTGTGTTATACTTTGAAATTTTTACCACCTATTCCATACATCTAATTGCATATACTGAAGTAAAATCTTTCTCATGTTCCAAAAATATTTTTTATAGAGCTGATTTCGTGTTACAAAATGGCATTTTTTGGAAAAAAAAATACAGTGACTTACGCATTAGATTTTTTTTTTAAACTAAGTTTCCTTTCTGTAAAATGTTACTTCAATATAGAGAAAACAGTCTACTGAAGGTACAGAAAAAATTTCATAAATGTTTCTTAAATAGATTTTCAGAAAAAGATTCATGAACCTGTGAAAATTAACATTGACGGTATAGGGGGTACTGACTCCCCTTAAGAAAACACACATAAGTTTGTAATTTGTTGCGGAGAAAAAAATTGTTCATTATTATTTCAAAGTCTTATTTTTAATGAAGTATATGAGGCGTTACGTGCAGGACAATTGACCGTTATCCGTGGAATGGCCCTTAAGTGTTTGCGTGAAACTATCCTATGTAATTTTTTTTACAGAGTATTTTTTTTTCTGCTTAAAATAGAGGTACGTCTTGCTTGTGTTAAGAACTTGTTTTGCTTATTGCTCTTTTGTTTCCGGATTATCCGGATTTTCGTTTGTCCGGATCGCTTTTGGTCCCTGTTAGTTGAGTAAATAAGTATGTTGATGGTTCTTTTAACTTTGTTTTAATAAAGCAAAAAAGGTAGTTTAAAAGAAAATTTGCATTTTGTCGGCAGTTAAAAAAAAAAAAAAAAAAGAATACGCGCATTATGCCATTCCACAGACGAGAATCAAATGTTAAAAGAAAAAAAAATTATCTTCAAAAAAAAGTCAAAAGATTTTAACATGAGTTTAAGAAATTTCTTGCGCAATAAAAGAATCATTTTGATGCATTCGTTTATATTTATAAGTAATATATAGTATCTTCGTGCCTATGAACGATCAAGAAAAAGAACCAGATGAACTAATAGATGAAAATATTTTAACACAAGTATCAGAAAATTAATCCACAATGAAGAAATAATCGCTTAAATTTTTATAACTACATAACTAATTATATTATAAAAATCTAATGACGTGTCGCAGCAGCCATTGAAATTAGAGCCGCTATAAGGGGCCTTCAGTGAAATCATTGAAAGATTGCGACGTAAAAAATATGGACGAAATTCATAATCGACGATTGGCAACAGCTCCCATATTTATTTGTTTTGTGGAAATAAGTATCGAGGCAAGTGCAAAAAAAAAACTGATTAGTTGCAGATTATTTCCGTACAACGTTCCTGGATTTTAGGAGTTTAGTTTTTGTTTTAGTTTATTTAATACTAGTGGTACCCGCACGGCTTTGCCCGTAATAGAAAATTAAAAGGTCTTTTGGTGCGCCTGTATATTTACAAATAAGGTATGGTGAATTTTCTCGCCAATTATGCCAATGTTACGGTTCCACGTTATGATAATTTCGTAATTTACTCGTCCATCTTATGATAATTTTGTTCTTAAAATTGGAATAGAAAAAGAACCACATCGAATTTTCGAAAAATCGCTTCGAGGTGCACACCCCCATGCTACAAACTAACTTTGTGCCAAATTTCATGAAAATCGACCGAACGGTCTAGGCGCTATGCGCGTCACAGAGATCCTGACAGACAGAGTGACTTTCAGCTTTATTATTAGTAAAGAAAAGATACATATATGTATATACAATTAGCTGCCCACTCTTTTCCATGAACTCTTCGGATTTTTTTTTTTTTTTTTCCAGTGTGACGTCTTGAGGTACAAACATCAATTCCATCATAAAACCTTTTTTCTTTCACTACGTACTGCTCTCCTGTAACCGGCACACACACACACACAAAATTCTTGTTTCAGATAGTTATTACTTCATTCTTTAATCGACCTATAACAATGACGCAGTTTGAAACATTGTAATTTAGTTGTTTTACATCCATTCACAGGGAATGAATTAAGTACCTTTACTGTAATTTAAAATTACAACGAAATTGCTCAAAATAAACGAGGGGAAAAATACTAGATCTCTGTCTATCTAAATTGAAAGCTGTTTTCTGACGGAGAGCGAAAAGCGTGAAGAAATTCCCAACAACTACTTAGTTTCCATAATCGCAGAAGAAAAGGATGAGCAGAGTGCCGGTTTCGACTTGGGTGCAGCTCTGGAAATGAGGTGGTTTTCAGGGAAATTCCTTAATAACGCATCAGATGCTACCAGTAAGTCGTGGCAGGTGCGTGGATCGCCCCGAGAGCGATTAATGAATTATTTCCATTACAACCCCGGAGAGGGTGGATCCAGATTCATGCACATTCGGAGAATAAATAAATACGCAAACAGCTCGCGTATTCAAACAGCTCGTGCTGCTCCGTAATGATGGTTGCGCGAGTAGTCGTTTAAAGGATATTCTGTCTCAATTTTCGAACCATATTATGTGCAGAACGCCGTAAATTTCAATCTGCATCAGCACACAGCTTCATCCATCATTGAAACGACAACGGGAACAATTTTTAATAGCAGGCGAGGGCAGCCGAAAATTACAGAGCGGCCACCAGTGGCCATCTTCATGTTCGTGGGGATAGGGGTAAGGGGGATTTCCCCCTGCTCTGATGGATTGAGACGTCAATGATTGGGAAAAGTGTTTCGTGAGAGTTGGAAATCATATCACTCCCGATTTTTCTAGGAACGCGGAGAGAGATGTAGGATAAGGAGGGGGGAGGTAGTGCATATTGAAGAAGATTATAAGACATCTTCATTTTCATTTTCAGAATACATCATTTTCCATTCCCCTTTCGTGACAAACGCATATATAAAGCTGTTTGCGGAGCTTTGCATTTTCACCCTACTTTGAAGGTGATTAGAACAAGTTTGAGTAAAGAGGATTTCAAAAAAAAAAACTGATGTCTCTCTTTTTTTTTTGAGTAATCACGATTGCTTATTGCCTTCATTTGACTGTTTTGGTGTGCTATCATTTTATTTTCCCGCCAGCACCCTCTGCCAGCACCACCGTCGACCGGCTCCTCACGATGCTGCTCTAGCGAAAACCGTCTCCAGGTTGCGGTCATATCCTACACACACGCGCATACATACACAACTACACACACACACACACCTACACACACACACCTACACACATACACCTACACATACACCTACACATACACACACATATACACATACACACTCGCAAGCATACAGACACCTACACATACACACAACTACCCACATATTCATTCATGCACACAGACACAAACACATATACCTACACACAAATACACATACCCCGCCCTCGTCCCCACGCACACAGACACAAACACGCATGCCTACACACACATACACATACCCCCTACACACAAACACATATACCCCCCACACACAAGCACACACGCCTACATACACACACACGCTCGTGATTGCGAAAAACATGATTTGAATTCAAGATGTCAAAATTCAAATTAATGTATTTTTTTTTAACACAAAAAGTAATGATCATGCAAAAAAAAATGATTTTGTTTTTGAACAGAAATTGATTTCCAAATTGAGTGACGTCGCAGGTTCCATAGTAAGCAAAATGAATGCGTCACCAAATAGTGTCCACGAAAGTATCTGATGATAGTTGGGATTCATACCACTATTGGACTTTTCGATGAACAAGGAGAGATATGTATGATAAAGGATGATAAAAAAGTAGTTCAATTTACTAATCCATATAAATAAATCGAATAATAAAAATGTATGTGTGTATGTATGTCCCCTATACAAATATAAAGTTTATGCTGGATATCAACCAAATTTGATATGACGGTACTTCTTTACCCGAGAAGCGTCGTAGTAGGATTTCAAACTCTAAAAAACTACCAAACCATTCGAACTTTAATTGTAGGTCCCGAAAATGGTATAAAGTGGCTACTTCTACCCGAAACACAAACATGAGTGTATTTGTGACATTGGAGAGGGAGAGGCCTGAGAATCAGGTGCTGTATCTCGGAAATTTTTCGAAACTAAAGGGTTAAAAAGCAATTATAAATTTTCTTTGGTCTTCATGGGGGGTCATGACGCTGCTTCGAATCCGCGTGTGGGCACTCCTTTTGAAATTACCCCTTGAAACAAGAGGCCCCAATGGCACTATTAACAGCAACGAGAGAACAGTCAGTAAAACAAAGGAATGCATGAGAAAAGACGAATACAGTGGACTCTCTTTGTCTGAACACTCTCTAATGTGAACCCCCCGATATTCTGAACACATTCTGATGGTCCTGGCGACTCCCTAGACTTAACATAGGCTACCTCTCTGTACTCTGAATACAATGTACACTGTTAAAAATTTTCCGGAAAATTTACGGTAATTTTTACTGGCATCCATGTTGCCTGTAACTATTACCGTAAAAATCAAATGTTACAGCAAAATTTTACGGTTTCCTCGGTAGGCCACAGCAACCAATTGGAGCTGGGATCGCTTATTTCTCCGGTATAAATTACCGTAAAAATCAACGATGCTGTAAGTCCACCATTTTACAGTAACAATTACCAGAAAATTTTCCTGAATTTTTAACAGTGTAATATTAACACTCCAGTATTATGAACGCTATTTTTAACCCCGTTCAATTATTACCTCTCTATATACTGAACATGTTCACACTCGGTACTCGGGAATTCCTTTGAATCAAATTAGAAAGTCTGAAGTATTCACAATTTTATCACAATGATGGAAGGGTATTTGGGCGAAGATGGAGAGAGGAAGAAGAAAAAATATTTTCCTGGATATTACTGCATTACATAAAATCATTCAGCTGAGCAATATGAGCCTGAAGTTTTTGACACTGAACAATAAAACTTTCAAGTATTCTACCATTGTATCAAGTGGCATTCAAGAATTATAATAATGTACGATTATCGTCAAATAAAATGCGGCTGAAAATCCTCCGGAAACATTTTTACTTGGATGAAAGCAAATGCCTCGAATGAGAATACACAATGCAAAAACACATTAAAAATTACTCTTTTTTTTTTCCTCCGGGTATTGTACCAATAGATGCATTGATGCATTGTAATGTTTCATTTTTTAATGTTATATGAAACTTTTTTAATTAAAAAATAAATGAATATTTGGGAGAGTTTAGGTCCTACTGAATTGAATAAGAGTATCTTAATATATAAAAATCCTCTGTGCAGACGTTTGTCACCATAAGGCTTTCAAACGGCTGGACCGATTTTAATCAAATTTTTTGTGTGTAATTAAGTTGTGGCAAGCATGGTTTCGAAGCGCGATGGATCGAATCGGAAACGTTTTTGTTAATTAATTAATTAATTTAAACATTGGATGGTTATATCTCCCAAATAATTAATATTTATTTTAAACTATTGTTGAGCGAGGACTGAAATAAATATTTTACCCGTCGCCAAAGGTCAATAAGAAAGCCAGCTCTGCTTTTTGTAATGAAATTTCTTACTGTGATAATATCAATTGGGAACAGATAAAACGTAGAGAGAGTGAAGCCTTCATTTCTTGAAAGCAACGATTTTAGGCTCAGTGATATATTTTAAAGTAAAGTACTGGAAGATATCAGGTTTCTTTCGCTAGGTTCACGCAAAACGCGTATTTTTCGTAATAGTTAAACTGTGTGACCGGATCGGTGCTTTAGGTTTTCCTAACTAAATGATCGGAAAAGTACTGTGCATAATAACACTTGTTTCTCGGTTCAAATCAATCTGAGTATTGGCACCAATGGCAAGAATATTTTAAGTATTATCAAACTAATCAGTACATTATGAAAGGAAAAGATGGTGGAATTTAAAGACGAGGCAAATTTTATTTTCGTCCAGATAAATTAGAACAGGGTAGTTCTGTACACAAGAGATCAGTGCAGTTGAAGATTTTTATCTTTGTTGCAAAGAACAAATTAGGCAAATATATGAAGTTTTCGTTCAAAAGATGGGACCGCTAATCGTTCGGAGTTCGCTGATCGGCTAGATTACAGGAACGTGGTGGCTTGGCGACATTGGCTATGACAATACAGTTGCGTGATTATTTGTTTACTACTGTTAATGTAATTCATTGTATTTTTTGTTCATTTGGTGAAATATTTTAAATTGCAAAGAATTGTTTTGGGTTTTTAAAGAGCGTTTAGTCATTTTAGTTGAAGAACATTATTATACATCGTTATTTTACATCGGGTGGGGTGGGGTGGAGGGACTTATTCAGGGGGAACTGTTTTTTACATTTATCATTTTTTAAACGATATCCATTCGATTGTTTTCTTCTTTTTCATATGGGGGACGTTGCAGCGGGATTTCCCGGTTTTTTTTTTTTTTTTTTTTTTTTTTTTTTTTTTTTTTTTTTTTTTTATGGATGCATATTTAATTTCTCCACTTAATATCTGAGGACGCTTTTCGTCTTTTGAGTACGGCTGAAGGAACAAACCCTCAAGTACGGGAGATACGTATATATATATATATATAAATCTTAACAGAAGGTGAGTTTAATAATACAATGTAATACCAATAACAATGTAAACAACATATACTCAAGACAGCATTTTATCTTTAAATTTATTTTCAATACAAAAACATTTTTCCGATAAGTTAAACGAAAAATATCTCGTTTCATTTAGGCTATTGAACTGTGAAAAGGTATACATAATTAGAACAAATTACCGTATTACCCCGTATTTGCTGGCATGCCGCAAAATATGAGGGTCACCAGATTCTCAACAACCCTTTCCTGGTCCTTTCCAGCATGCCGGAAAAAACAAGGTTAAAAAAATCATAACAATTTAACACTATAATAAATATATATTCAACTTTTTTTTAAAAAACATGGCTTGAAAATGATGATACTAAAATTTCTCCATCTTTCAAACGTATTGTGCAATTAAAGCGTCGAAATATAAGAGCAGGAGGCGTATCAGTTTATCAGAATGATCTTGATTACATAAATATTGTCACTACAAATATAAGATTACATCTTAATAATGCTACAAGCTTTAATACGGCTACACAAAACGATATTGGTGAAGTGTGTATAGCGGAATGTCTCATAGAAGAAAAGCAACAAATTATTACTGCCAACATATATATATATATATATATATATATATATATATATATATATCCAAACAAAAGTATTTCAAGTATTATACAATTTATTCATAAACAGCTTTTAAATTATACACAAGAAGGTTCTGCTTCAGTTAATGAAGATTATTATGCAATTCCTTTAATTTTAACCAGAGATTTTAATGATAATTTTGCTTCTCTGATCGAGCTAAAAATTTAGTATCGTTTCTACAATCCAAATTACAATTACAAATGATTAATAAGCCAGAAGAAGCCACTACAAGTCAGGGAACAGTACTTGATGCAGTATTTGCAAGATTTTTAGATAACATACAATGCAGAAATTTCATTGCTTATTATAGCTACCATAAACCAATTGTTACTTTCATAGGATTAAATAATGATAATAGTTTAATAATATGAAAGTTATCACTTCTGCCGAGCGTCCTGTGACGAACATTTCTTTTTTTTTTGAGCAATCACGATTGCTTATTGTTCTCACTTGACTGTTTTGATGGGTTATCATTTTATTTTCCCACCAGCACCCTCTGCCTCATCACCGTCGATCGGCTTTTACGATGCTGCTCCTCTAGCGAAAACCGTTTCCAGGTTGCATCCATATGCTACACACACGCGCATACATACACAGCTACACACAGACACACGCGCGCACACGCAAATACATACACCTACACACATACACAAACACATACACAAACACATACACACACATACATACACACACACACGCATACATACAGACACCTACACATACATACAGGCACCTACACATACACACACTCCTACACACAACTACCCACACACTTATCACACTCATGCCTACACATAACTACCCACACACTCATCACACTCATGCCTGCACACAGACACAAACACATATGCCTACACACACATACACATACCCCCTACACACAAACACACATACCCCCCCCCCACACACATAAACACGCATGCCTACATACACACACACACACACACACTCGTGATTGCGAAAATCATAATTTGAATTCAAGAGGTCAAAATTCAAATTAATTTTTCATTTTTTTCTTATTTTCGAAATTCTACCTGGGTTGTTTCAAGAAAGAAAATAAAACTATTTTAAGCAACAGCGACAAAATGTAATCTAATTATGTTTCAAATTAGCTTTTGTGTATCATTTAAGCTTTAAAAAAATCAGAAGAGTTCTAATCGATAAAAGTTATTGATTGGTTTAACCCACGTGTTTCAGTGAAAGACAGCGATGAAATTGTTCTTGAAATTTGTTCATTCGAAAAGGGCACAAAATAAAAAGAAATCAGTCGTTTAATTAACTAAAGAACCGAGTAAAAAAATCTCGAAATGTAAAAGAATTTCAAGCCAATCTCAAGCACGCAGAAATCAAGAAAACCCCAAATAGAAGAAATGATCCGTCAACCTGTGAATCTTCGAATAAAGCGCAATTTCACGCGCATACTGAGACAGATTTTGATGATCACTTCAGGGTTGCCAGGTGAAAATTTTAAAAAAAGTAGCCAAATCGCTTCATGAAATTAGCCGAAAATTGCCAATGTGAGGGAAAACCGCTCTGTCTTCTAGATATATATTGGAAATCTTTAACAGCAATGCAACCATACTAAAATACTTATAAAAAAATTTCCAAGGGAGGTTTATTGAATCTGTATTTTAATGCTTTGATATTTTTCAAAATCTACTGCTTAAATAATTGCTTTAATATTCTTTCTAAATCTTTTGATCAAGATACGAGGGCTGCTCAATCTTTACTAATAATAAAGCTGAAAGTCTCTTTGTCTTTGTCCGGATCTCTGTCTGTCAGGATCTCTGTCTGTCAGGATCTCTCTCTGTCAGGATCTCTCTCTGTCCGGATCTCTGTCTGTCATCTCTTAAACCGTTCGGCAAATTTTCATGAAATATGGCACAAAGTTAGTTTGTAGAATGGGATCTGTGCACCTCGAAGCGATTTTTCAAAAATTCAATGTGGTTCTTTTTCTATTACAATTTTAAGAACAAAATTATCCTAAGATGGACGAGTAAATAAGGCAATTATCATAACGTGGAACCGTAACATGGGCACAAGCCAATTGGCGACATACGAAATTATCATAACGTGGGATCGTAACATGGATACAAGCCAATTGGCGAGAAAATTCACCATACATTATTTGTAAATATACTGGCGAACCAAAAGACCTTTTAATTTTTCTATTACGGGCAAAGCCGTGCGGGTACCACTAGTAAGTAATAAGATTAAATTTTTAAAAGGTACAGAACACCTTTAATAGTCATAATTTACATGTTTTTTTAAGACTAATTTCTGCGAGACTACGTGCATTTATTCCAACGTTCTGTCTATTTCTTAAAAACTTGTGAACGTTAAGTTTGTGAGAGCATAGTCAAAGCCGCCTCCTTAGAGTTTAGACGTACTTTGTTGCTTTCAAAATGTTTGCCTCGTAATGGTTTCTTATGTTAAGGGGGTCCGGGACACAAAAATCGTCAAATTTTTTTCATCATGTGAAAAATTACTCCGGTTTTTTTTCTGCTTAAAAGGACGTTTGAATCTTGCTTCTATCTTAAATAGAACGAAAGATATAAATATTTTTGTTGCATGCACCTAACTAATGTGTACTTAACTTTAAAACTTTAAACGCGTTTTTCTCCATGATGCATTTTTTCCTGATTTCTTGCATTCAAACTCTTATAAGTCAGGAACCGATAAAGATAAAGTAATGAAACTTGGAGCATATCTTTTTCAAACAAATTACTTTAATTTTTATTCGGCGAATTTGAAAACAACGTTTACTGCAAAAACTATGATTTTTTTTAAAAAAAAGTATCTCGAATTTTCGAAATTTTTATTCAAATATTTTTTATTTTTTATTGAATCAATATTTTTAAAATCGCCGAATAAAAATTAAAGCTTAGACATTTGTGCGTAATTCATTTTAAAAAATTGAAAATTGATCAAGAATATTTTGAGTTATAGCAATTTAAAGCAACCAACTTTTTTTTTTTAACTAATTAAATTCAAAAAAATTTTTTTTTCTTATTTATGTTATGATTTTGCTTATTAAATAAATGGTGAATCAGTGCAAAAAATTTCAAAACTCTAAAGTATATAATAGAAAAAATTTCAAAATGTGTCCCGGATCTCCTTAAGGATACAGCCAGAAATCACTGATGTAAAATAATTCTGTGATTCCCCTTGATGATCATAGCAACAGTGTTTATCATTGTCTCTGTGATGAACGTTGACAATTTTCCCTCACGTTCAATATCTTCCATATTTTTCCTGCCTTCCTTCAATCACGTGATACTTAGGAGCATGAATACAGACTCATGCTCCTACGCGCAAACTGTCGGTGGCTTTTTTTATTAACACGCTTTTATTAGCTTCACCTGTATGTATGTATGCATGAATGTATGTATGTATCTTGTAACGGAATCTTGCAGCACAAATTTCGCCCACTTCCTGAGATCGGATTCTTTTGAAATTTGGCAAGCGACCTCAGACCCGATGACAATACAATATTCTATAATCAAATAAATTAATTAACTCTTTTAATTGTTAGTTTCCTCCAATTTTAATCAATATTTTGGCATAAATCCAACAATGTGGAAAAGGAAAAATTTTTAAAAATGCATTAAAAAATGCTCGCAAAAATTATTTAAAAATAGCTACAAAAACCTTTAATATTTCTGCATCAGACAAAATTTGTTCCAATGTTCCAAAGTAATTAGAACATGAAATATAATTGTTTTCAACTAATTTCAGGCCAAAATTTAGGTGAGCCTTCAATTGGAAATTCTTTGCTGATCATACCATTGTTAAACAAAACTTTTATTCAAATGCATCTCAAATTTTCAAAGTAATATGAATATGATTTCCGCAAACATATACCTGAACATAAGACTAAAAAACAGAAAAATAAAATAATAGTTTAAAAAAACTAAACAAAAACACGCTTTCGTAGAAAAATGAACTAAAAAGTGAAAAATAATCTTTGGATGATAGTAGTTGATCAATCACTTAATTTTAATGTAATACAAAAAAGCGTGGGGGGCTTCTTATCAGTTGTCTTGAATTTCATCCATTTGCTGTCCATGCAAAAATGTAAATAGACAGCACCCCACGGTTTTTTGTATTTTACATTAAAATTCAGTGATGGGTCAACTACTATCACCCAAAGATTATTTTTCCCTTTTTAATTCATTTTGCTACGAAAACGTGTTTTTTTAGTTTATTGAACTATTATTTTATTTTAATACAGACAACAGGCATTTTTCATGCCACAAAAATTAATATTCCGATGAGTAGTTTCGCGGCAATAAAATTAGTCTTACTACTTATTGAGCAGCCTACGTATTTTAAATTTCTTAGTATTACTGCCTGCCCGTTGTTGAAATAGAGTTGGCTAATGGTTAGCTAAGACAACTCTGAATGAGGAGGGAAAAGGAAATGTTTGTTGCGCGTGTTTCGTTCATTTCAATGTGATTTTACTTAATGTAGGGACTAACACCACACCTGTAACTGAAAACTAACATCCCTAAAAAAAGGTGGATACGTTCATTTCCGCCTGTAAACCGGATGTGTGCCTTTCCATCTCACCGATTGTCCGACAGTTAAAATTTAGATAAATAGTAAGTGAAATGTAGACGGTTTGGCCAATGCTAGCTCAAGTTTTCCTTTTTTTTTTCTCTCAAGCCAAGTGTAATATAAAATAGCCAAAATGGCAAAAAATTAGCCAAACCTGGGAACCACGGATATCTTCAGAAACGTCTGTCCAAATGAACGATGATGATCGATGTGTGAATTAACGAGGCTAGAATAACGAAATAAAAAGTGGCAGCGATAGTTTTGCCTGTGTTTTGCAAACCAACGCTGCACGACCGCTTCTGCTATCAAGATAACACTCTGCTTAGCGTCCGAAATCGTTGCTAATTCGCTGCTAGTCTCCCTTAATTTGCCGGTAAAATTAGTTAACAGCGGACTTCAAAGTAAATAGCCGACTTAAAGTCTGTGGGAATACATAATAATTTAGATGTAATGTCAGGTCTGGTTCCGTTCGTACGTTGCGTTACGCCTTTATTTAATGTTAAGTTCCTTTTCTGCGAATCGCTTTATTAAAATATTTTCACATGACATGACGGATCGGATTTTAATGTGGAGGTGCAGCTCTTTTGGGAATTTTTTTGGCGTATTAAGTAATTTAGACGCCTAAAGGACCCTCTCAAAATTTATTACTATTATTATTTCTAGGAATGAAGTGTTTGAACTAAATATTATGAAACTAGTTTGTAGAAAATGGTTTCTGCCTATTTTTGCTTTTCAACTTATCAGGAAAATAGAAAGAAACGAACTGATGTGTGTGCATCACGTGACTTTCTTTTACTTCAATTTAATGTCACTTTCTCATTATTGGCAGTTTTAATGTGATTCAATAGTTTACTCTCTAAATATCACCAACAGTGGCCAAATTGAAACCAGATTAAGAAAAAAAAACGCCAAATTTGTCACTAGGTTGGCGACAAAACTTGGCGACCAAAAGCCTGGCGATGTATCGCCAAGTGTCCGCCAAATTATTACACCACTTGAGTTTACATCGAAATTAACAATGATTTCCCCCCTAAAAGGGGCAAAAGACCCCTTTAGAAACACCCGAATGCAACGAAAAGAGGAGGTGCACAACTAGACCCCACTAGGAGTTTAAGTAATAAATTCCAACTTTCTGGGCTTTCCGTTCATGAGTTATGCGACATACATACACACATACGCACATACATACGTACATACAGACGTCACGAGAAAAGTCGTTGTAATTAAATCGGAGATCGTCAAAATGGATATTTTGGTTGTCTGTACATTCCTAGGCATATATCCACGTGTGATCGGGTTGAAAAATAAGCTCAACATTCATTCGGGGGTGAGCAAAATGGAAATGAAGGCCGATTTTTGAGTGAAAATTTTTTTGCAAAAACAATACTCCCTTTTTTGTAAAAGGAAGTAAAAACGGAGTTGCAAATAAAATCCCATTTCTAATGCGTCACATAAACACTCTAATGCTTTTTTTTTCTGATTAAGATGGTTTTGATATTAGAATCCGTTAAATCTTACTCTCTAATATTCTGTACGATATGATACAACAGAACTCATTAGAAATAGTACGACATACTTAAAAACTTCAGATGCAAAACCGACATTAGTAACGAAAAAGGTAATAAATAAATAAACCCTATTTAAATGGGCAACAGTTCTTAAAATTTCCCGTAAGAGTAAGAAAAATAGTTCCTAAATATCTCATTGGAATGATGACAAAAGTTCCCAAAACTCTCCGTAAGAAAAATACGAAAAAAATGCCTTAAATTGCTTAAAAAATTCATAAATTTTTTTAAATTGCACATTAATTTCTATTTTTTTACATATTTCGCAAAACTTAAGGGTCTGGAAAAGGGCCGAAATGTATTTTGAATTCAAAACAATTTTTTTTACACACATTTGGTACGAATACACAACTTTCTTCACCACAGGCATCTTCGACTTTTGGAAACAGTTTAAACTGACCCACCCTATTTGTATTCAACTAGCAAAAATACCCGGCGTTGCCTGGGTTAGCAATAATTATCAGAAACAATCGTTACTTGCAATTGTTTTCTGTTTTAAGTGAAAGAACTTAAAACACACCTTTTTGACGTGACTTAAAATCTAGCTTCTTCCTTACTCATAAAACTAAAGTAGCAGTAAGTGAAAAGAGCAAAATAGTATTCATTTAGAAACGAAAACACAAAATTTAAGCGTATACAAATTTGAACAATTTCCGAAATTTGAAATTCAAATTCACATGTTTAAAAAGATTCTGTTTAAAAAAAATGTAGCCGCGCTCCCGTGATCCCCTTAAACTTGCTTTAGTTATTTTGGAACATTTCAATTATTGTGGGTTCTTGGTGCGATTTAAAATATTACCGAATTTGCGGGAATCGTTTTAGGATACCTTGGATAATGCTCCCCCTCCTTACTTTGTAAAACGGTATGTTACTAATTTTTGTTAAAGAGAAATTGCCGCCATATGCTAAGATACTTTTGGTCACCATAAAATGGCGCTAAACAATTTCATCCGTAATGTTTCCAAAATAAGTAGTAAAATTTGGCGATGGTTTGAATTTGTGCACAAAGTCATATTAATGGAAGTTTTTGTGCTGTTTATAGATTTGCCTAATTTAGTTGCTGGATTATTTTACAGTAAAAAAAAGTTTTTAAAGATTCTTTGATTGACGATATTTTGTTTATATGGTGAAAGCTGACAAACATTATTACGCAGTCTTTGACTTCAAAAACCGTGACAGTTGAAAAAACTGCTAAATGCATCCGCTACTGAAATCTTTCTGCATAAATTTTGGCGAGGTTTCTGCTGTTAGATTATATAATGATTAAAAAATCCAATCAGCCTAAATAATAAAAAAAAACCATTAATTACACTAAAGTTCCGTTTAAACGGAAAATAAGCAACCAAATCTATAGTTATTATTAGCCAATCTTGGGGAAAAAACGTTACTTTAAGATTTGACTTGAGAAAAGCCTCAAACAGTCAGACGAAACATAAAAACATTCAACAATTCTAACTATGAACTGGGAGTTGAGATGATACACTAAATAATGAATTGGGTTGAGGAAAGCCTTCGAACATGGAACAAAAAAAGCCCATAGCTCGTTTTTCATACAACTTAGAGCTTTCTAACAGATGCCATCTTCAGCAGAAAAATAAGCGCTTTCGATGGACACATAATTTTAATATGTGCATGTATTTTTTAACCGTCATATTGGGGCATTTATGCGACAATTTGGACAAATTAGAATAAAAAAGGAACTATCAATCGGATTTTTATCGAACTGGTCTACAAACCTCCCCAGTACCAAAAAGAACAAACGGTGAAAGTTTCAGCCAAATCTGCCGCGCAGTTTCTGAGATCTTAGGGAACAAATTTACCAAAGTCCATTTTTATATATAAAGAAGATGCATATTATACTGAAAAAAAAAAGAAAAGAAAAATCACTCCCACATACATGTGGGAGTGATTTTTATATACATTGACTTCTCAATGTTAGAGGAGGGAGGGGGCAGTTGTCCCACCTGATCCCCCCAAAATGACAGGTCTGTGCACACTATTAACAGAACTGATCAAAGTGACCCATTACTATGCATGATGCCATTATATGCATGAAAATGTTAAGATATAAAAATGAACAGTTATTATTTTTACTACATTTAAAACTTAATAGCTGACTAAAATTAATATTTTGAATTCTGTTTAGTTCTCTTTTTTTTTTTTTTTTTTTCGATTAAAGTGGTCGATCCTCTAAAACTCACTACTTCTGTTGAAAATTATAAGATCAATCCTCATTGATGAGGATTGATCGTTCTAGAAAAAAACATTTAATTGTAGGTGGTGGCGATTTCACTTCACGAAGCGCAAGTTTGAGGGATAAACTGAAATAAAAAAGGCAAAAGTGACTGTTTATCGAAAACATAACAAATTTTTTAGACTGTTAATATCTCATTTTCACTAAGCATCTTGAGTTCGGCATTCGTATTCGCTTGCTGGAATTGCTATTATATCTTTTTCTTGCAAGGAATTCAATAAAACAACGTATCATACCATTACTTTTATTCTTAAACTACTAGTACCCGCACGACTTTGCCCGTAATAGAGAAATTAAAAGGTCTTTTGGTTCACCTGTATATTTACAAATAATGTGTGGTGAATTTTTTCGCCAATTGGCTTGTACCCGTGTTACGGTTCCACTTTATGATAATTTCGTAATTTAATCGTCCATCTTGTGATAATTTTGTTCTTAAAATTGGAATAGAAAAAGAACCACGTCGAATTTTCGAAAAATCGCTTCAAGGTGCACACCCTAAAGTTAGTATGCTACACACTAACTTTGTGCAAATTTCATGAAAATCGGCGGAACGATCTAGGCACTATGCGCGTCACAGAGATCCTGACAGACAGACAGACATCCGGACAGAGATCCTGACAGACAGAGAGACTTTCAGCTTTATTATTAGTAAAAATTATTCAATTTTATCTATCAGGTTGGATTTTTTTATTTTTCTTCATGTGAAATTCAGTTATCAGAGAGAAATATTTTAGGCCCTGCCAGACTGTTTTCTTTTCTAAAATAACATGCAAACTGAGGGCATTTATTTCGCGGCTCCTCCTTCGGAAATCCTGCCTCAAACAATTGAGTGTAATTCAGCAATAATTACACGCTACAGCAATCAGCTGCAATCTTTTCTGAGTAAAGTCCTAATTTACGAACGGAATTATCCGTCTAAGTAGTTTTTATCGTCGCGTCGAAGAATACGGCGAATTATCTCATTTTTAAGGAGGGCGCTCTATTGAGTAGTTTCGGTTGGAAATAACGGTTATTAGTGATATGAAACGTCTGCTTCGTTCAAAAGAAGGTGCGTTTAATATTTCACATATTTTTAAGTTCTTCTGGAGCCCTCTTATCACCTAGGTAGCTGATGCTATTTCTTTTCATATTTGCGAAAAGATCCGCTTGCTTGACTTTGTTTGCCTAAGTAGATGCCTCGCCAAGGAAGAATCTCCGCAATTTTCCTTCGCACCTGAAAAGATCCTAGGGTAGAAGGTGAAACCCTTCATCAAGTCATCCTGAGCGGGGAAAGAAAAAAGCAGTCCTGACATCTATGGCCAGCGAACAAATGCTGCAATTTCAACACAACCCGGTTCAAACTTTCCAACGGGTTCGTCGCTAACAAAAAATGATTATACGCTGCACAAAATTTCGCTTAAAGCTTCGTCCATGGCATTGCATAAAAATTGAATACATAAAGAAGTTTAATTCACCTCCCAGGGTCGAGTGACAAGTATGAACTTATTCAGAGGAGAGAGTGAGAGAGAAACCCTCCCACTAAAAAAAAAATTCATCAAAGCGTTTTTCCTTTTTTTTCCTTGTTCATTCTTTTTTTCACCTAGTTATTTTGCTTAACCACTTCAGACCTGGTGTCCGGTATACCGGACATACCCTTTAAACAGCTGCTATTCATTTAATAATTGATTTAATTAGTTGATTTTTTTTTGTAGTTGACTCTTTACATTCTACTTATTATAATCTGTGAAATCGTTTATGGGATTGACAACACTGACATATAAGGATTGAGAGACAGAGAGTGGCTCATTTTTCCAACCATGGATTTTCATCTGAAAAGCGAGGTGTTTTTCCTGATTTTTTAAAAAATATATAATTAATTAATCGTTTCAAACGCTTATATTATGTTTTATAATTGTTTGTATAACAATTTATACTGAAATTTGTTCGGTATTTTATCGTTTTTGTATGTGAAATATTGATTTCAAAAATATAAGTTTGGAATATTGGACGTGCCATAACTGTTTTAATTTTTCTCCTACAAACTCAAAATTTTGTTTATAAGATACCCTTTACCATAGTACACTGTGTACCAAATATCAACATTTTTGGTCCAATATTTCATAATTCCGACTGAAGGGGTTAAGAACGATCCTTAGCTCGTCTTATGTAAATAATAATTCTATTCAATGCACATTTTATCTGAGCATAAAATAAACCATGCTAAAGGTTCATACGAATAAATTTATTTATTATAGATTAGCTATGTTACCGGCTTTGCACGGTCTACCTCGAAAATAAAAATTATGTCAAGTGATGCATGTTCAACAATCAGGCTTCAATTAGAGAAAAAAATGTACTGTGAAATTGCCCATCAAAATTTTCATTCTTTAAAAAAGAAAACGGCAGATCGAAAATTCCCGAACAAATTAAACGTAACCCTCCCTAAATACAATTAAAATCCTTGTATCTTCTGCTGACAGTGCAAGAAAAAGAAAGAGGATTAATCACTAAATAATAATAATAATAATAATAATTACCTCAAAATTTTAGTTAGTCACAGTCCAGAGAAAAAACATGGCAACGTACTGAATGGTTTCACTCTCGTTGATTTAAAATGAAATCGCGCAAACGATAATTTTCCGATATGAAAATGTTGTTCCATTAGGCTTAAAAATGCTTATAACTGTTCGTCTGGTGATTAAACAGACTTTTTTTTTTTTTTTTGAAAGTTGAAGGAGTAAAACGATTTCAACGATATTTTCCGCAGGCTTTCGAATGGGACCTAAATCAATTTTTTTTTATTATTATTTCGGGTAGAAAGAGCTATTTTTAGGCCCTGAAATTAAAATTCGAACGGTTCGGTACTTTTTTGGTGTTCGAAAACCCCCCTATATTCCTTTTCCGGTGCCCAAGTACCTCCCTGCTAAATTTGATCGAGATCCGACGTAAACTGGATTTGTATAGGGAACATACATATACACACACACATATATATATATATATATATATATATATATATATATATATATATATATATATATATATATATATATATATATACACACACACATATATTCTCTGTTTTATTTATATAGATTAAAGTTCTATGCTAAGGCGAAGAGAGGTTTTGGAGTCAAACCCCCCAGAGTTATTGATTTTAAAGTATATTTTCTATCTTATGTCGCATTTCGCGCACATGTAAGAACTGTTAAAACCTCTTCCCAGAAAGTAAATTTTGGCCACGTTAGTATCAGCTTAAAATAAGTATCATTTCGCCGTGTAGGAGTTTTGAGAAAAATCAGTCTTAAAGGAAATTTTCAGTTTTTTCAGAATTTTAAACTGGTTTTGAATGTGGCCATAACTAGCAAATTAAAAATTAAAATAGAATGTTAAAAAAAAAAAAATAGAAAACGTTTCATGCACCAATTACGTTTGAAAAATTAGTATCAATTTCATTACAGGATATCTATTTTCCTGTGCTTGTCGAAATCGATGGTAAATATCTTACAGAAAACTTTGTTTTTATGAGCACACTAGTGGTACCCGCACGGCTTTGCCCGTAATAGAAAAATTAAAAGGTCTTTTGGTTCGCCTGTATATTTACAAATAATGTATGGTGAATATTCTCGCCAATTGGCTTGTGCCCACGTTGCGGTTCCACGGCATGATAATTTCGTATCTCGCCAATTGGCTTGTGCCCATGTTACGGTTCCACGATATGATAATTTCGTAATTTACTCGTCCATCTTATGATACTTTTGTTCTTAAAATTGGAATAGAAAAAGAACCACATCGAATTTTTGAAAAATCGCTTCGAGGTGCACACCCTTATGTTACAAACTAACTTTGTGCCAAATTTCATGAAAATCGGTCGAACGGTCTAGGCGCTATGCGCGTCACTGATATCCAGACATCCTCCGGACAGATTTTCAGCTTTATTATTATTAGTAATTAGTAAAGATAAAGAGTCAATGAATATTTGAGATTGCACTTTTTAACCGATAGTAGCATCTTAAAAGCACAAACAAACCTTTTATACGTATAAACCTAATTTGTAAAATTCTGCTGTAGTAATGTTTTATTAGCTACTAGTGGTACCCGCACGGCTTTGCCCGTAATAGAAAAATTAAAAGGTCTTTTGGTTCGCCTGTATTTACAAATAATGTGTGGTGAATTTTCTCGCCAGTTGGCTTGTACCCATGCTACGGTTCCACGTTATGATGATTTCGTATCTCGCCAATTGACTTGTGCCCACGTTACGGCTCCACGTTATGATAACTTCGTAATTTACTCGTCCATCTTATGATAGTTCTGTTCTTAAAATTGGAATAGAAAAAGAACCACATCGAATTTTCGAAAAATCGCTTCGAGGTGCACCCCCCACGCTACAAATTAACTTTGTGCCAAATTTCACGAAAATCGGCAGAACGGTCTTGGCGCTATTCGCGTCACAGACATCCTCCGGACAGACTTTCAGCTTTATTATTAGTAAAGAATACATATTTTTTAATTAACCTATTTTTTAAGTATTCATACCAAATCTAAAGTAATAATCAAATTCTAGTGTCAATAAGCAAACAGACCTTTAATGTGTAGTTAGTTTAGAAAGCAAAAACTCTAGCGGTAGTTAATAAAAAGAAAAATGGTCACAAAATATTCCAGCGCCAGCACCACGGGAAAAATCCAACAGGGACCCATCAGTATAGATATTTATTAGTATAGGTAGTATATTTTTACTCGGTAGCACTTTCTTTAAAATAAACTGGCCTTTTACGTAAGTAAAAAGTCACCGAGGAATTCTTGTGGCTGTCTTTTTTTTTAAGGCAACAAGGTCATTTATGAATGCGTAAAGAATTAAGAAATTTTAGCAGTAGTGATTTGTTTTTAAGCAAACATATCTTTTGTTCATATATTAAAGAATCAAAGCTTTTTAGCTGAAGTATTTTTTTTTTTTACCAGCAAACAATAATTTTCAGGGAAACAGACATTTTACGTTTGCAAAAGGAATCAGAGAATCTCGGTGGAAGTAAATGTTTAAAGGCAAATGAACATCTTCTCCATGTGAAAAAAAATCAAAGAGTTGTAGAGGTAGAAATTCTTTAATGTCGAAGACGCCATTCATGCATACAAAAGGAATTATAGTTTTCAGAGGGCAAACACAGACATGCACGTATAAAAAATTACTCAGAACGTTTTAGCAATTGTAATTCTTTCAAAGGCAATCAGACCCTTTATGAATATGTTGGAACCCTAATCCGAAATCGGACAATGTCCACAGAAATTGCTCACATTAGTCCGCTCAATTTAGACAATTGAAATAACAAAAATTCCGGGAAAGCTAAATTTTTGTAGGGACCTTGGGCTTACTATTACAAATAAGGTGCCAAAAGTCCCCATCGATCTCACGTGCGCTAAAAAAGTTATTCGGGGTCAAAGGTCAAAATTTTAGGTTTTTTGGATTTTTCTCAAAAACGGTAAGTTTTATCGAAAAGTACCGCAGACCAAAGTTGTAGATCTCAAAATTCTCCATAAAAATGGTCCTTATCATTTTTTTCTCCAAGACCAAACCTTCCCAGATATTGCGTACTCTCAAAAGACAGCCAACCATTTACAGAATCCCCTCTACTCGCGTGGCCTTGAATAACATTTGGCTATTCTAGTCCGTGTGGCATCGTTCACGTACCCAGAGGTGCCCAACACTGTTAAAACTACAGGTTGCATTCGGCACCTTTCAGGGGTGAAACGCTTGTTCACCAGCGGCACCTAATACGGAGCCGAAATTGCACCTCTACCTAGGGTGAAAAACAGGCACCTTTTAAAAAATAGGCAGCCGGGGTGAAAAGAATGAACCTTCGGAGAGAGAAATGGCACCCTTACTGTAGATCCTCCCCCCCCCTCCCCCGTATTGTGTGCGTTTTTGAATACAGTTGTGTATTTTTCTTTTTTTAATAGTTTTGTTTTGATTCATGATAGTCTACGTTTTGCACACTTTTCACATTGCATGAATTCAGTACTGGAAATGATTAAAACTTGTAATTACAGCATTTGACCATATTTCAGAGTTTTCAACATAGTTAAGAAGTGCTCATTGCTTTAATTCATCTGATCGTTCTCTACATCAGTGTTTCTCAACCTCTTTTGACTCACGGGTCGGTAAAAACAAATGAAAAACATTGCGGACCTGTGAAATTTTTATCCTTTTCTTAAAAATAAATAAAATAAATAATAATAATTATAATAACTCTCGGGGCGGTAAAAAACTTGTGAAAAAATTCTGCGTACTGATGAGTTTTTTTTTTTTTTTTTTTTTTACAAAGTAATATTAAAAATGAATAAAACAATAAATATCTACAGACTTTATTTGGTATCAAAGAGTTGTCAAAAATATATTTAAAGTTAAAGACGAGTAATTATTTGAATAATCATAGTTAAGTTAATGATCATTTAATAATGATCAAACGCACCGAAAGTAAAGTGTAGATGTACTTATGAATTATTTACATGAACAGCCAAAAATATTCTGGGATATTAAAGTTACGGAAAAACAAAATCGTTTCTCAAACATTCAAAATTTAAATCAAAATAACAATAAAATAAAATGCGTATAAAATTTTTCGACAGTTAAAAATTTAAAGAAATTCCTAACACTATCGAATAACTTTTAACTATGTTTGAAAGCCCTAAAAGCTACAAAGTGATCAAAAGCTGTACTTACTTGTTATTTTAAAGAATTATCCTACAAAAGTTGAGATTTAATCCAATAGTGTACTTCATTCAATGTGAAAGACGTAGAAGCCACGCGTAGTGCAACCTATCATTCGTCCGCCATATTGAAGTGGTTGAATGGTGAATGTATGCCGGAAGCGCATGCGCCAGCAAGTCATTTAGCGATTGCTTGCTGTTTTGGCACCCCTGTCTACGACTGTCTGCTACTTTCGCACCTCTGCTTTACTTCCTGGCCAGTATGGCACCCTTGGTCACCATGCTTTCACCTTAGGGGGAATATATTCACTCGTCTGGAACCTCTGGTTATAACAGTGAACTCACTAAGAGCAAAGGCGCACCCCCCTCATTTTCGCGGAAATCCCCCCCAAAAGCATGCCTCCCCCCAAATAAAAAAATATTCCTCAAAACAATTCCCCTAAAAATTTCGATGGCGCAGTCTGGGCCATGACCCCTTCTAGGGGGTTGAGGGCACCCCTGACTTACCTGCTTCTTTTAGAGTTAAGCGTGCACTTCGAGTGAATAAACGTATTTATCACAAGCGTTTGTGCTGTTGTTTGTGCTGATCAATATTTAAGAAAAATGTAACAATTTCGCTTTATTTGCAATAAACTTTTGACTGAAGGTGAAACTGTTGTGCTGGGCAGTTATGGAATGCCAACTTTAATCGATGCAAGTCTCGGGAGAAGTTATAAGAATGCTGATTATTTAAGAAGTCAAAAGTCCGTTACAATTCGCGTGGATTGCAGAAAATCATACACCCGGAAAAATTCAATTTCTGCAGCAACGTGAGGATAAAGAGGCCAGTACTTCAAAAGTAAGTCCTCCTCGTACTGTAGCGCGATGAAGTGAATTTAAATCCAGCTTTTGTTTTTAAAATCACTGCTTATTTTGTGGCTGTAAAGCGGATGAGGAGGCTGAAAAGAAGAAAACGCAGAATAATGAAAGAAAAATTGATAAAGCAGCGACTAAATCATACTCGAAATTAAAACGTGCAAGAGCAGCTTTTGACACACCTCAGAACGATCTTTAGCTAATTTTAAAAGTGATTCTTTGAATGTAAGTGTGGAAACTTTAAATTTTTCTGCGATAATTCTGCGTTTTGTTCTTCTCAGCCTCTTCATCCGCTTCCTCGCCACAAAATAAGCAGTGTTTTTTACAACAAAAGCTGGATTCAGATTCACTTAATCCCGCTCTTGTTCGAGGTGGACTTACTTTTGAAGTACTGACCATGCTCATTGGGGCGAGACCCACGTGATAACAGGCCAGACAACTCCCCTCCCCCCCGCTTCGTTACGCCACCAGTAGTCGATCTTTGAACTTGGCGCGAAACTTAAAAACAGTGCAGTTTACCAGTAGTGTTGCTTGCTCTGGTTGATATAGATGAAATAGGAAATATGTAACTTCGGATGCACATTTTTGAATACAATTCTGTTGGATTTATCTCTTCCTTCCCACGTACCGGAATGTAGAGGCAATTAAAAAATATATGTATAATATAAGTCTTAAGTATCTGCTGAGTGAAAAGTGAGTCAGCGAGTTCCGCTGCAGAACAACCTGCATGTAAAGCAAAAAGCTGGACGCCTCATGGAATAAATTTTAAAGTTCGGAGGTAAGTACTCTTTTCTCAGATAAACAAATTTACATTTTATGCAGTTAAGATTTCTTAAGTTTTCCTCCATTACACAAACAATTGTCAGTTTCCTTTCTGATATCTTTGTCTGTAATTTGTAATTTCAGCATACTGCTTTAATATTTGAAACGGTTAACTTGCAACTTTTTATTTCTTTATTTTTTCAACTTTGAACACGCATTTATTCGAAATGGATTTTCCAAACTAACAATATACATATGTCAAAATTTTCTGCGAATATACTTGTTGCTATCAGAAGCGTAACTTGGTGTTGATATTCAGTAAAAATGTAAACAAGTTTATTGGAACAGGCTTTTAACTGAACTAATCTTATATTTTCGGTTTCGATTAAATTGTTTTATACGCTAGCATGTGTTATTTTGATCAAAAAACATTCCTTGATGGGTTTCCGTAGTTCTGAGATAAAAGATTAGATTTGAACGCCGGAGGTCGTGGGTTCGATACTTAAACATTTCCCCCCAACTACGCCCCTGCAATGTTATTCAAACAAGCTGGTTCTGTGCGTAAATTAAAAAATATATATATGTTTTTTTTTTCACTGTTGTCTTTAGGTTTTATGATATTTATGCACACATTGTGGTTAAGTTAACGGTATTCATAATTTCTGGGCTTGCGAAAGATTAATTTTGAGCAATGGATACACAACGTGTTTTTGCCAAATGCTCTATGCTTGTTTGTTTATGCTTAAAAAGGGCAAAATGTCTTGAACTACATATTTTTTGAACTCCTTGGGTTTTCTGTTAATAAGCTTTCAGGAACTCTGAAACTGTAACATAAATTGAATTAAAGGGCTGTCTATAAAGTATGTTACAAACTTTTGAACAAATCCCCCCCCCCTCCTCCTTGTTACATGTAACGCTGTTCAACATGAGCATATTGTTATAAACAACGCGTGATGTCACACTTCTTGTTATCCCCTCCCTTCCCCCTGTCACAAAACTGTCACATTGATTTCCTAAAAGAGCATACTTAGCAAAATGTTGATCTAAATTTAACATATATGAGGTTTTAAGTATTAAAGAAAGTTGCTAAAATGGTCATTCTATGAAAAGTTTTTTGAAAAATATTACTTTGTCATCAATTAATGCTTTTTAAAATAATTTTTCAAAAGCCTAAAATGATGAACAATTAAAGCCCCCCCCTCCACACACAAGAATCATTAGCAGCAGAAAAAGCTAAAAATGGGAAAGTAGCCGAATTCCAAAAAAAAAAAAGGCTGTTTAGATATTGAATACATTTTTTGATATACAACATACAGTATTCATGATGTATCATTCATTCTTTAATTAACGTTTTTCAAGTTGAATTCCTGTGTAATTTTTCGAGAGTGCCCACCGAAGGGGGGGGGGGGTCGGAATCATAGTCTCATAGTAATGATAGCTTTTCAACGGCTATAGTTATAAATAACTGTGCCCTTGAAATTTTAAGGGAGATGGAGATGTTTTGGTTTTTTTTTTTTTTTTTTTTTTGAAGGTTTCATAATTGAAGGGGGTAGGGCACCGTCTACTTTGGGGATGGCACCCAAGCATTCACGTCTTTTTAAAAGCATAAATTTGCTCAGCTAAGTTAACATTAATAATCTGGTATTATGTACTTTAATTTGATGTTATGTCTTTGAAACATATTGCAGTCCTGTTTCCCGTTTACTTAAGTAAAAATGTTTATTTATTTTTTAAAATTTCATTTAATTCTTATTCAAATACAATAGTAATATTATTTTTTGTTTTGATGTAATTGTAAAATGAAAGTTCATTTATTTATTTGAATACTTCTTAAGACTTAATGTTTCAATACAATATACGAGTACTTAAAATGCGATTAGTTAAAAAAACAATTTCTAATGAAAAATAAAACTGTGTTTATTTATCACTTTGTTTTAACATGATTGTAAAATAAAATCGTGTTTAGTTATTTGAATACTTTGTAAGACTATGAATTAAGCTCAGTGTATTTTTTAATGTATGATTATCGGTTCCTTTTTATGTTTTCAAATGAAAAAGTAGAACTTGTAATGCTACTTGAATAACAGAAGACAATAATAAATAAACCAAATAGTTTTATTTAACCAAAATATTAATCGAAGTGCTCCCTTCCCAATATCATTGTGGATCGACAAACGATGACGTCATTTGCTAGTTGGATGGCCTTTTTATCTCGAAGGCCTCGATTGGGGTGGATTGAAAAAAATCAAAATCTGATAAACGCTAAGTAATAGCCCGGAAAAGTTGCCTTTTGTAGAGATATTTGGCTCAACAAAAGGATTTCGACCGCAAAAAATATCTTGAGGTGTCGCTCGCGCCTCGAAGTTGACCATAAATGCATAAAAACTGGAAAAAGTTATAATAATTTCATCAAATATCAAAATTTGAGAAATTTAATGTTATCGCTTTTAAGAGCAAGCTTTTTGTGTAGATTACACATTGCATAAGATCATTTTAATAATAAACTGTATTTTAAAGTTCCACACATGCGTTGAGTCTTCAATTTGAGCAATACAGTCAGAATTGAATAACATCGTGTTGCTCCGTACTTAGAGAAAAAAATTAGAAGTTATGATTTGTAAAAGTTTGTTTTCATATTAATTAATTCTTACATAGATACGAAAAAAAATAAGTAATAAAAGCATTTCTTATCTAGTAAAAAAATGTTTAATTCTCCACTTAGCAGATAACTTTGGCTCAAAATGTCAATTTTACCTATGATAGAGAACAAAAGTTAAGTATAAAAATTTTAAAATAATGTGGCTTGCAACAGCCCACATCAGTCACCCTTTGAAACAAAAGACGTTGCTAAAGAAATTTTAATGGGTTTTGAGCCCTGAAACTGTAACCACATTGATTACAATAAAACATAAGTTTGGCATGCGAGTTGAACTATTTTACTTCTCATAATTTTCAGTCTTGATTGAAATTGTGGCTTGATGGTATTGTGGCTTAATATTTCTATATTCTAATCTGACTCGAATAAATCCATCCCTTTTGGTTAGGCAGCAAACTGTACCTGACATTTATTTTTCTTATATTACCTATCGTCTCACTGCATTAGTATGACACGTGAGGTTTTGAGTACCAGACACTTATTTTTCTTATTTTACCTATCGTCTCGCTGCTTTAGTATGATGTGAAGTTTTGAAAACCATACTACTCAGTAGGTACGCCACCAAGCAATTTCTTTCAAAGTTTTATCGGAAGTCCACTTTTTGAAAGAGGGAGCTGCCGAGTTTTACCTTCTGCTTATCGATGAACTCATAGCAGTCTCTCTGCTTCAAAATTGAAATCTGGAATTATACATGTTCATTGTCCATCTTCGAACTGATCGTCGTAATCCGTCTTGAAACAAGTTCTCTGATGATGGTCATCCGCAATGCCTAGTGTTATATTTTTTAGATTCTCAAAGTAACCAGTTTGCAGAACAAGAGCTGATGTTCTAAACATAGTACGATGGCAAATTTAAAAAATTCGATTGTACAGCGAAAATTTACAATTTCAGATTTCAACTTGAGTTCTTGATAAGCAGAAGGGTATTTTTCTCAGTTTTTGGAGGGGACTCTTGCTTCTTGGGGGGGGGGGGGGGGGCTCCGTGATATTGAGGGGTGCGCCCATGCCCTTAGTAGGTCCGGCCCCTTTGGGTACGTGAACGATGCCACACGGATTAGAATAGCCAGATGTTATTCAAGGCCATGCAAGTACAGGGGATTCTGTAAATGACTGGCTGTCTTTTGAGAGTACGCAATATCTGGGAAGCTTGGAGAAAAAAATCATAAGGACCATTTTTATAGAGAATTTTGAGATCTACAACTTTGGTCTGCGGTACTTTGTGATAAAACTTACCGTTTTTGAGAAAAATCCAAAAAACCTAAAATTTTGACCTTTGACCCCGAATAACTTTTTTAGCGCACGTGAGATCGATGGGGACTTTTGGCACCTTATTTGTAATAGTAAGCCCAAGGTCCCTATAAAAATTTAGCTTTCCCGGAATTTTTGTTATTTGATCACTATTTTTTGTCTAAATTGACCGGGCTACATCGCGAATGGATCACCAACAAAAGCGCAAAAAGCGAAATGGTGAGTTATTTCGGAGTTTGCGCATTTGAATTTTATCAATTCGCGATGCGGCAAATCAGTAGTGATCAAAATCTGAGATTACATTTGGCGTATAGACGAAACATCTTCACATCGATAACTAAGCCTGATAAAAGCCAGTAAAGATGCATTTCCTCCCATGAGTGTTAGTCAGAAAGAACCTTGTGCTATGGATTCCAGAACTTGAAAGTGAGGGCCGTGGTAGCCTGATCGGTAAGGCATTGGACTCGGGGCCGGAGGGCCTCGGGTTCGATCCTTGCTGGTCGAAGACCCACCGTCGTCATTAAAGGGGACTGGGCGACGTTAAATATGCTCGTGGTCTCAATGTCCTCCAAGTGAAACGATACCTCTGGGGGTGCTAGCACCAGGTAGCTATTAGCTCTTGGACTAGTTCTAAATTCTCATTAACTGCTCGATCCGGTGATGGTGCTGCCATCTATCGGTAAATAAAAATAATGGAGGCAAGGCACTTTGTATGCAGCCCTCGACATAAATGCAGTTGAAGTCAGTTGTGACTCTGAATCGAATCGAACTTGAAAGAGGAAGAGCTGCCTCACGAATGTTGATAGCTGTGATAATACAAATACAAATACAAAAGTGACGACCAGTAAAAGGCTCTGGGCCGAGCTAGACTGGTCCTAGTCAATTTACAATTCCCAGTGTAGATCAATGGCCCTCTTAAAACTATCTACTCCCTTGCTCATTACCACCTTTTCCGGTAAGCTGTTCCAAGGTTCCACTACCTTGCTAAAATAATAATTTTTCCTAATATCCATGTAAGCCTGAGATTTAAATAGCTTAAAACAATGACCCCTTGTCCTGTTTTCAGTGCTAAACTTCAGCCCCGTAACATCTTTCATTTTAATAAATTTGAGCAACTGAATCATGTCCCCTCGGTCTCTTCTTTGCTCAAGACTGTACATTTTTAGCCTTCTAAGCCTGGAATCGTAGTCTAAATGAGAAAGTCCATTTATTAGGCTTGTAGCCAGCCTTTGAACCTTTCCAATGCATTAATATTTTTCTTAAGATAAGGAGACCAAAACTGAACAGCATACTCCAAATGAGGCCATACCTAATTTCTATGTAAGGGCAGAAGAACTTCTTTAGATTTGTTTGAAATAGATCTATTGATAAACCCAAGCATCTTCTTGGCATTGTTACGAATGGAAGTGAATGATTCTGGCCATGGTCTGCACAAACTTGGCACAAAATCCGGAAAATAATAGAAGGTTTACTCCAGAAACCAGAAGCGAATTTCAACTTACTGAACACATTTTCGTTCCTGGGAAATCTTTTCCGAATTTCGTTCACTCACTTCAAACCACAGTTATTCTGGAATCAGGAAGCTCACGGGATTTCGCTCATTGCAATTGCAAAAAACAATGTTACAGTAAAAGATGTAATTGCGTTTCTTCTGGCATCAACGCATAAATGTACATTTCTTAGTTTTAATCATATGATGCATAATGAATATAAATTTAAATGTAGATCTGTTTGCAATGGCTTTTGAGGGTTTTTTTTTTTTTTTTTTTTTTGAGCAATCACGATTGCTTATTGTTCTCATTTGACTGTTTTGAATTCCTAGCATTTTATTTTCCCACCAGCACCCTCTGGCAGCACCACCGTCGCGTCGACCGGCCTCACGCTGCTGCTCCTCTAGAGAAAACCGTCTCCAGGTTGCGCCCATATCCTACACACACACACACGCCTACACACACTCATGCCTGCGCACAGACACAAACACATATGCCTACATACACACACACGCGAACGCCTACACACAAACAGCACTGCATGCACAACACGCACGCACATGTAAACATACATACACCCACACACGCACCCACACATATGCGCATGCACAAACACACACGTGCATTCATACACACACACGCTCGTGAATGCGAAAAACATAATTTGAATTCAAGATGCCAAAAATTCAAATTAATATATATATTTTTTTTTTTTAATTTTTAGCCAAGAGTGATCCAAAATAGCCAAAATGGCTAATTTTAGCCAGACCTGGCAGCCATGCCAATGATATCTGCATTCGAACTGCATTCCGAAAAGCATAAATGACATTATCATCCAGTTTGTCAAATTCTTCATCCTTTTCTCCCAACGTTGGGCGTCGCTGTCATGATACTCACTCTGATGTGTCCCAAGAACCTAATCCAGACAGAAAAAACCCACCTGGGAATGTACATATAGAATCTGATAATTCCTCGTTCCTTTCTTTCTTCCATGGACATTCGACAATCCGGTCCTGCCACTTGATGAATCGTGAACAAGTTGTCTCCTAATCAGAGACCGATTCATTTGGTGTGGGCGACAGACGGTTCTCAGAAGTTTTCATCGCGATCGTGTCCTCCTGCGATGGTTTTGACCTCTGGGAGAGGGCAATGAAATGTCTTCGATGGAATTAATGTTAATAGCTGTCGATTAATTCCGAAGGCGACAAAGTGCTCACGTCGGATTACCTCGCCGAATGCTCTCATCAATATTTCTTCGGCGACGGGGCGAATATAAAAACGGTTTCAATCCCAGATGAAATAAATGCTTCTTTTTAATCAAGAACAAGTCAGTGTGATTGAGCTGTTCGATTTTCCAATAGCCTATTGTCTCCAATTTTCACGTACGCGTTAAATCTCCAGCTACTTTTTGGACGCATTTTGAACACTTTTTGAGCACAGACACTTGTCCCCGCTTTTTGGGAAACTTTGAAGCACGCTTTTGGAACCGTTTTCAAAACATTTCTGAGAACACTTACTTGGTTCAGCACGCTCCTTAACACTTTTGAAAACTCATTTGAAAACGTTTTTTGAGCCCTGACACATGTTCCTTCTTTTAGAGCACTTTGTTGCAGAGTTATTACAGCACTAATCCTTCGATTTTACCTGTAACTTTTGCTGTTAGCTTTCTAGCGATCTTGCGGGGTAGCTGTTTACCTCCGCGGAGAAATGGATGGTCTTCGAGCAGGGAAGGGGATGTTTTCTGGTGGTCTTCAGAACTCCAGTCGGCTGCGATTCTTCGCAACAAAATTTCTACTAGTGTCATATTGCGAGATTCTATGTACTGCTAGCAAAATAAAGCTGTTGATATTATATTTGAGTAATGTAAATAATAATTTCACAAGTGCGCTAGAAAGTGTGCTCCCGATCTGATCTCAAGTGCTCTCCAAATCCTTTCTCAACTGTGTAACTTAGTTGAAACACAGCAAATGTACGGGATACATTCGTAAATGAGTCGGAGCACAATTCAGTTCATCTTTTTTTCAACGAAGCACATTCGGACCACATTTTAGTGCAGAATTAGGCAACTCGAACACTTTTTCTGGAATAAAGCGTTCTGTTTTTAAAACTGCAATTTTGAAATTTTTCTGGGAGGGGAACTCCCGGGCCTCCCAGAAACCAAAAACTGAATCCACTATTTCGACGACCCTGTGCAAATGATTTTATTTTTCTGGGTAGATGATAATTTTGAACAAAAGTAATGCAATGTCTTGTTCCCTATCGTTACTATCGTTTTAGTTTATCAGTAAAATGTTTACAGGGCTATCAGTGTGACAGGATATCGAACATATATTCTTGAGGGCAATATTCCCCCCCCCCCCTTTTTTTTCATTTCCAAGATAAATTCATTTCAACTATCAACTATCAAAGAGACCTCTGACCCTCAAACTATGAAGGACTGCGTGCCAGGCACCCTGCCATCAGAAGACAATACAATAGATGGTGGTGCCATCTATGGGCAGTTCGAGAATTTAGAAACAGGACAGGAGCCGAATAACTTTCTGGTCTGGCACCTCGAGAGGTATCGTTTCACTTGGAGGACATTGTGACCACGAGCATATTTAACGTCGCCCAGTCACCATTAATGACGACGGTGGATCTTCGACCAGCGGGGATCGAAGCCGAGATCCTCCGGCCCCAAGTCCAATGCCTTACTGATCAGGCCATCACGGCCCGCAAATTCATTTCATTCCATTTTTTTGCATTCTGTCATTCAGGATCCAGGGCAGTTCAAAAAGCAGGCCCCAAAATTATTTTGCCGATAGGGGCCACCAAACTTTTTAAGTTGTCCCTATTACTTTTCAAAAGGCAAACACAGACATGCACATATAAAAATGAATTAAAGAGTTTCGGCGGTTGTAATTATTTTAAAGGCAATTAGACCATTTATGTATGTGCTGTGTTGGAACCCTAATCTGAAATAGGACAATGTCCGAAGAAATTGTTCACATCACGAATAGAGCACCAACAAAAGCGTTAAGTACGGATTGGTGATTTATTTCAAAGTTTGCGCATTTGAATGTGATCAATTCGGGATGCGGCAAATCAGTAGTGATCCAAGTCTGAGACATACGGGTCACGAAATATGGGCACCGGAAGGGATCCAAACTGGCAAATGGAAATATGTTTACCATAGGTAAAGAGACTTCAAAAAGTTATTGCGACGGGCCTACAAATATATGAATTCAGCACTAAGCTTAAGCAGAATTTGTTATGGGGAAGAACGGTCTCAGCAATCGATACATGAACATATATATTGTGACTGGCGCTGGCATTAGAAATATGGTTTCAAACCATGCGTTCTGGGATATTAACCCCCAAAACTTCCTGGTGTACCCCTGGTTGGAATTGTCATTTCAATATCAAAAAACGTTGTGCACAAAACTACTAGTTTTTAAACAATGTGCTCTAAGCACTTGAAAGCTTTGATATTTAATGTCAGACAATTATCACGAACCTTTAAACCACATAAAGCTTGGACATCTTTATTTATTTAACAGATAAGCAGATAACGCAAGGAGGCTTTACATCGCATAGAGAGGAAATAACAGCCTCGGTAACAGTGAAAATCGAACGCACTAACTCCAGTTTATGAAGTGAGCCGTCTACCACAGAGCCACAGAAGCCCCTGTCATTAAAGTGACACAGTAATATGCGATGAAAATCCTTGACAAAGATTTCGTTGTATCCTGAAACCAGCTCGTACGATATTTTTATATCTTTTCAATCAACTGTGAAACAAAACAGCAATATATTTTCAGTGTCTCATAAATTACAACAATTTTTTAAATCAGGAAATGTTTTCCATGAGAGAGATTTCGCGAAGAGTATCGAGAAAGAACTGCCATACTTCTTTGGAAAGATTCAGACAGAGGAATCCTTTTTTACTTCCTTTTACAAAAAAGGAAGTATTGTATTCGCGAAAAAAATTTCACTCAGAAATCGGCCTTAATTTCCATTTTTCTCACCCCCGAATGAATGTTGAGTTTTTTTTTTCCGACCCGACCACTCATGGATATATGCCTAGGAACGGACAGACACCCGAAATATCCATTTTGACGATCCCCGAGTTAATTACAACGAGTTTTCTCGTGACGTCTGTATGTACTGTATGTATGTGCGTATGTGTGTATGTATGTCACATAACTCAAGAACGGAATGTGCTAGAAAGTTGAAATTTGGTACTTAGACTCCTAGTGGGGTCTAGTTGTGCACCTTCCTTTTTGGTTGCATTCGGATGCTCCAAAGGGTGTCTTTTGCTCCTTTTTGAGGGGAAATCATTGTTAATTGCAATGTAAACTCAAGTGGTGTTATAATTTGGCGGACACTTGGTGATATACCGCCTTTTTTTATCGCCAAGTTTTGTCGCCAACTTGGCGATAAATTTGGCGATTTTTTTTAAAATCTGCTTTTAATTTGGCCAGGTTTGGTGATATTTACAGAGTAAACTATTGAATCACATTAAAACTGCCGATAATGAGAAAATGACATTAAATTGGAGTAAAAGGAAGTCATGTGATGCACACATCAGCTCGTTTCTCACCAAAAAAAAAGACAAAAATAAACCGCCAAGAGCACGAGCTTCTCCTTCACATCCGATCTACCCTCTCATTACTGCATTCCCCTGGCAAATCCAATTCCTTCTGATGAAACGTTAGATCGGTCCCTCCCCCTCTTAATGGGGTGACATCAACAGGTGTATTAAATATCGTCTGGAGGATTGAATTCATTGGGCCATCCGTCACCGCCGGAAATAGCCCCCATTGTGTGACGTCTTGGAGGCGGGAGCTAACGTTACGCATCGCGGCATTTTTAATTTTCTATTCTGTTGCTCCCGTGGGCAACAATGCAAATTGTATTTTGTTTCATCTTTCCTTCGGCTCACGGAACAGGAACGGAGCCCCGGATACCTTGCCTTAAAATTAGAAACGCGATCCTCGTATCTTCATCATGCAGGGGGTTACTGATACGCAAAAGAAGGGGAATTTGCCATTCGGTGTGTAATATAGAGGCTATATGGAATAAGAAATAATTGCGAACAAGCTGAATAAGTCGAATTCATTTCATTAATTGAACAAAAGATTGGAACGATAGCTTTACATACTATCATTTACGGACATTTTTAAAGCTTTCAAGGGGTTACAGTACCTCAAAAATGATGAAACGATCAGAAAAATTTTTATCGCTTATTTCAAAACTAAAAACTATTCTGAGCACAGGGGAAAAGTTTCATTGCTTTAGTTCAAATATTTAAAAAGTTATGCGTGGTTAGGTCATGCTCGCTATGTGTTCTTATGCAAAAGAAAAACTTTAAATTGCTTTTTCTCGATGATGGTTTTTTTGTGTTTTCATGTCATTAGAATCCCTAAGGATTTTTTTCTATTAAAGATACAGCTTTAAAGTAACACTTTTTTGAAATTGGGATAACATATTTGACAAAACTGTGCATTGGATAAGCATTTTATAAATTACTCGAATGTTTAGAGCATGTTAAACCTTTAAAAACCAATTTTTTTTTTTTTTTAACTTTTATTTTTTACATAATTAATCACAGAAAATTTTCTAATAAACTCATAAGCAAATGTATGCACAGATTTTTAGAGATGATTATAGTGATCGTTTAGCAAAAAACCTTTTTTGAATTATTGCAAAAAAAAAAAAAAAAAAAACTTAGAAATTTTTAAAGAATGAAAGTTTCTTTAATTTTTAAAATTTTTAAAAAAGTAGGCAATATTTTTAAATTTTGAAAATAAATTATTGATTAAGAAATAAGTATGCATTCAAATATGTTGTCATCAATGCATACTTTATGTGATAGGTGATAGTGAAGAAACTGGGCCTGGTTAAATTTATAGTTGTAGTTGAGTTATGGCTGTGAATGATTTTATCTATCGTTTTTGCGCCAACTTCAAAAACTATGTTTAAAAGCATTATCGATGGTGTTTAAAGAATAAAATTATTTTTCACTTTTTAGAGCAAATTTGAAGTCGGTTCTATTTCTTTTTTCAAAATTTTTTTTATTTCATTCTTTTTAATGTAAATGTAGGTATTTCAGAAATAGTAATAAGTTACCATCACGAAACTTCACCATATTTTTTTCATAAAAATGCTCTATACTAAAAAAAAAACTATAAGCACGCGTTAAACTTTAAGCGATTGGCACTAAAAACTTATCTTTGTTCCTCTTTGAAATTAATGTGTCGTTAATTTAATTATAACCATTTAAGTATTACGTTTTTGCTAACTAATTTGCATTTCACAGCATTTAACTTGCTCATGATGCAATTCTGTATTTTCTTACTTAGCCCCCATCATTTGTTATTGGCATAGATGATAACGAAAAAAATACTACTGTAGTTAAGGCAAACATAATGGTAGCATTGTGAAGGCTAAGAAGAACGTAATCACTGCATCACCTCCCTTCCAGGTTAGGTTTACCCCCACTATGGAGCAATAGCACTGAAGAAGGGAAGATTTTGATAATTCACATATTGTTACTATAAATCAGCAAGGTTACCAAAATAAAATTATTTACGCCAAAAATGAGACGACAGAGCCAGATTCCCGATTATTATCGAAATATCCCCCTGAAGAAACATGATGCTTGCTTCAGAGAAGCCTTCATTCAAAATTATCATTACAATTACTATTAATGTTACTGTCGTATGGCACCAAACTTTCATAACAATGGGTTTCAAATTTAATCATTTAATAGGGAAATTGCATGAAATTTATGGTTTTTTGCCCATAACTTATTTTCTAAAGGACAAGTATGGTCAAACAAAGTAATGGGACCTAAGTTGAGCCATCCCCTATCCATTAAAAAAAGAGTCATCAAAATCGGTTCACTAGGTGAGACGCTGTGAGTGGACAAACAACAAAAAAAAAACATACATACGGTATGAACTGATAACCGCCTCCTTTTTGAAGTCGGTTAAAAATGAATTGAACTTCAAGTCTCATCGGGTTCAGAAAGCTTAAAATAATACAGTGCCACACGAAAACTGACGTAATTGAAAAGTCCCGTTCAAGAGGTAATAAAAGGTTTCAAAAGTAAATTTACTTTCTACAAGGGTGATGACTTTGAAGTAGGGCTTGAAGATATAGTGTTGAAGTTACTTTCTACAAGGATGATGACTTTGAAGTAGGGCTTGAAGATATAGTGTTGAAGTTACTTTCTACAAGGGTGATGACTTTGAAGTAGGGCTTTAAGATATAGTGTTGAAGTTACTTTCTACAAGGATGATGACTTTGAAGTAGGGCTTGAAGATATAGTGTTGAAGTTACTTTCTACAAGGGTGATGACTTTGCGTAGGGCTTGAAGATATAGTGTTGAAGTTACTTTCTACAAGGATGATGACTTTGAAGTAGGGCTTGAAGATATAGTGTTGAAGTTACTTTCTACAAGGATGATGACTTTGAAGTAGGGCTTGAAGATATAGTGTTGAAGTTACTTTCTACAATGGTGATGACTTTGAAGTAGGGCTTGAAGATATAGTGTTGAAGTTACTTTCTTCAAGGATGATGACTTTGAAGTAGGGCTTGAAGATATAGTGTTGAAGTTACTTTCAACAAGGGTGATGACTTTGAAGTAGGGCTTGAAGATATAGTGTTGAAGTTACTTTCTACAAGGATGATGACTTTGAAGTAGGGCTTGAAGATATAGTGTTGAAGTTACTTTCTACAAGGGTGATGACTTTGAAGTAGGGCTTGAAGATATAGTGTTGAAGTTACTTTCTACAAGGATGATGACTTCGAAGTAGGGTTTGAAGATATAGTGTTGAAGTTACTTTCTACAAGGATGATGACTTCGAAGTAGGGCTTGAAGATATAGTGTTGAAGTTACTTTCTACAAGGATGATGACTTTGAAGTAGGGCTTGAAGATATAGTGTTGAAGTTACTTTCTACAAGGATGATGACTTTGAAGTTGGGCCTGAAGATATAGTGTTGAAGTTACCCCCACCACATGTACGGTCTACAAACCGACAATCCCAGCTGTTTTCATTTGAAGTCGACTTTTCTGGGGTTTGTTGGGTTAATCTACACTGAATTTTTCGTAAAGGGTTAATTTTGTTAAAGGTTTCAATTTTCATTATACTGAAGTTATTATTCAGGTACATGGTGAACCATACTAGTCATGTATCTAGTAAATTTTTTGCTTAAAAACATGTTAAGCTCTCTTAAGAGTAATAATTTTTTTTAAAGAGTTCACTGATGTTTAAAATAAAGGATAATTTAAAAAAAGGGGGGAAGAAACCTGAGGTATTCGGTTAATTTTCAAAGTTTGATTTCTGTTGATTTTTTTTTTTAAATTGTTATTTTCAACGGTTGTTTGAAGTATTTCCATATAAAATGGCTTATGAAAATCTATTAAGTATAATTGAGCTCCTCAGATCTATTTATTAATTT